>NC_091793.1:87280000-87385000 GCF_041296235.1 Equus asinus | reverse complement strand
TAATGAAAGCAATTCTTAATCTCAAGCTTGAGGAAATTCCCGAATAATAAGTTTACATGTATTTGAACTGAAAAATTGTTAACCACGCTTTTGCTCCAAGATGTGTGAGGGCCTTTCAGGGGCTGGAGGGCCCTAGATAGACACACAAACAAATATGTGTGTATCTGGAGCCCCACACATTGTAATAAACACAGCTGCATTTATTTGAGTATGTGCTCCCATGTACATGTAAAAACATTCAAACAAACACACTCAGCAGATTTATTTGACTGTGCAATGGGGCAATTATTCAAATAAACATGCTTGGTGCAATTATTTGAATCTCACATTGCATGTTCATCAATCACAGCACTAAAAAAAGAGGGAGGGAAACACCAAAGAATTTACGTGGGAAAAAAATATATGTGAAAACAACCTTATTATAGATTTTATAGAGTTAGCCAAAGTTATGGCTCCCTCCTTAACTGTAACTCAACTATTCTGTATTCAGTGACATTTGTTTCTAATGACTAATTGGTTCATTCATTTGATCATTATATCAGAATGACCACAACATTCAGATTCGTATAATATCGAACTTTGCAAACCTGAATTGGGTAGAGATGTGAAATCTCTATATTTCAAGTGCAGAATAGTTCTTTCTAGACGTCTTACATCAAGGGGACACTGGTCAAATTGTTATCACTTTAAATAGCACTCCCATAAATTTAAAAAATTTTATACATACAACAAAACATTCCTACATTTGAAGACATAAAAAAAAATCACAGGTGACTCATCTGATCATTTTATATATTAATAAATATTATGACATATATGTGAACACATCACAAATCATATAGGTGTACCAAGAGGCAATTTATGTCTCTCTTAAGTATGTACTGACATAACCTAATATACTAAAGTGGGAAGGGGCGTTTAGTCACTGAAATATGCATCGTGTAACAAAGATGAAGAAAATACATGGCTTGTGCCCATCATAAAAAAGATTCAGACTGAAGGCTTAGCTTTGGTTTTTATTCAATTAAATTGTTAAACTGTGCACAGTGATTTTTTTTAGAACTTGAGACATTTGTGATGTTGGCTGTTTAAATCTTTGTTACCTTCGCTGTGAATTGAAATTGTACATATTTAGTAAATCATGCAGACAAAACAAACTTTTTAGACAATATTTTTATTGGAGAGTTTTCTTTTCCTGTATCCATGTCAAAAAAAAGACCTCCTTTCCCAAAATAAAAATGTCAATACTAAATTTAAAGAAGTATAAAGGAATGATTGCTTCCTTTAGAGCTAAATATTTAAATAAACATGAAGATAATTGGCAACACGTTCTTTTGGGCTGATAGGCCGTGTCCAATTTTTTGGGTCTGATGTTTCAGAGGGCCTCTGGTTCAGCGTTGAAGATGATATATTAATCTCCGAATTAAACAAATGCTATTAAATAACAGAAATAAATCCCTCAGTCTTCATTTGTATATGAAATATGGAATTAGTCAGAGTTATGACACTGAGATGATATGATGCTGAATATGCCACAAACTAAAACTTTCTCTATTAAAATAGTTACTGACCACCTATAATCTAGGGTGACATGTTAAAATACTCCAAAATATTGAAAATATAAAATGAACACTACTGTTCCCATTTGGCCTTGAGATGAATATGACAAAGATTCTAATAATTTTAGTCAAAGAAAATGATGAGTAAAAAATACATGAAGATTAAGGGGTGACAAATGATCTTTTAAGTATTCTAATTGGTCTTTCTCATTCATATCTTTAATTCAACAGAAATTGCAAATCCTGATGATCCTGATTTCAAGTGTACCCAGTCAGCTTTCTCTCTTTTACTCCACAGAATATGCCTGTTAGATTTGAAACAAAGAATAAGCCCCCAAAATGTTAAAAATAGACTACTGCCCTGGCAGGAAATTTAGCATTGGCAAGCACAGAACTCAGAAGGAACTGATCTAACATAAGGAAACATTCAGAGAAAGATTTGTGCATTATGATCCTATTCTGACCATTTTCAGAGCAGTCAAAGGGAAGTATGAGAGAGAAAATGTGTATGTGTGTGTGTGCGTGTAGGTCTGCTAGCTTTGTGTGTGCACACTTGAATAGCTAGTGTTTAAAAACAACAACAATACCCAAAAGATAGAAGGAGTCCGAATGGAGTGCTTTTGAGATATTCTATATATTGTTATCTTACACAAATGGAAAACACTTCAAATGTTGATACTGGAAAAATAAAAGTTTCTGAAGACAGCATCTCAAAAAAATTCTATATAACTTATAAGATATGCCAACAATAGAACAGAGAAAATATTAATTTATCTTTACTCTTTTTATAGGAAACTTAGATTTTAGTTCATGACCTTTCCTTAAAGGAGAATCACTTCTATCCATTCCTCAAGCAGTCTTATAATAAGACAAAGAATTACAATTACACTCCATTCTAGTTTTGTTTAGGAAGAGAGGAATACAGTCTTCAAGTACTTGAAAAAACCATAGATGAATAAAGAATATAAATTTAGAAAGGAAACTCAAGAACATCCCTATCCTCACAGAAAACATTATGGTATATTAGTGACCACAAGCACCCTACACCTTGGTTTTTACATCGCTTCTGAAAGATACCACTTCCAACACAAACAATATTTCCCAACCCTGTAGTGCAGCTTGGGATTGGTACAGACATAGAGGGAGAATACCAACTATTGAGTAACCCTCAACCACTTCCTGCAGTCCTGAAACATTCAGTGGAGGTCTACCACTTCGTTATTGAACATGCTTAGAAAGTGTGAGCTCATAGGTTTCCGGTTGGAGGTAGCTCTAAGCAAGAGGGGGAAAAAGAGAAGTACAAACCACTCTGCCCAACTTGATTTAACACTAAAAATGCCATTGCTGGAGAGCATAGGCTTGAGAATAATCAGGCCAACATCTAAGTAATCACCTTTTGTTCTTTTCTCCAAAATAAAGTGCTTGTATATTATCAAGTCAATTTCACAAAAAGGGACATTTCACTCACTTTAGAATAAGTGGTGATGGAATGTTCAAAAAACGTTTATTAGGGGCTGGCCCCGTGTCCTAGTGGTTGAGATTGGCATGGTCTACTTTGGCGGCCCAGGTTTGGTTCCCAAGGACAGACCTGCACCACTTGTCAGTGACCATGCTGTGGCAGTGACCCACATACAAAATGGAGGAAGATTAGCACAGATGTTAGCTCAGGGTAAATCTTCCTCAAGCAAAAAGGGGAAGATTGGCGACAGATGTTAGCTCAGGGTGAATATTCCTTAGCAAAAAAAAAAAAAATTATCAGAACAAGAAGACCTCCAACCACAATAGCTGCTTAATGTGTACTACCTTGATTTTAAAAATTAAAATTGGATTAATGATTTGTACAAATAGTTTTCCAGGAATTGTCACGATCCCTTGAGTCAGATGCCTTCACCTACAAATCAACCAATAACTATGCTATATATGCCGCTATGAACTGACCAAGTTATAACATAGTTTGAGTGTACATTAAAATTGTCAGAAATTTTGTTCTAGTTCTTCATGAAACTCTCCTATGAATTGGGCAGGAAGAAAATCTTTATGTTTGTAATGCTCAGAAAAATAAAAGCAGTTAATCTGCCACTTGCATCTTATAGATGAGGCAACTGACGTGTACATATTCTTGAGACCACACTAGTTATTTGTTTGTTTCTGCCTCACAATGATCTAGAAAGAAGTCAAACATAGATTGTGAGAACCCCAGTCTCCGGACAGTTCTTTCTTCAACATATCACAGTAAAACACTCCTTCAAATGGCTATGGAAACATCAAAAGGAACAAGTTAATTTCCCTACTTCCTGCAAAAAGTTCATTCTAGTCCACAAGAACTCTTCCATACAAGAGTGGAATGAAAATAAACTACTTGAGAAACTCTACATTACTCTAAAATGTCACATCATCATCTGAAGGCTGTTAGCCACTGGACTAAAGTCTCCTTTTAAGTGAGAGCCAGAAACAGTCTTAATTTTGAGAAATGCTCTTTAAAAACTACTACCTGCTGTTCATACATTTTACCCACTAGTTTTCTCCAAGACTTTTGACAATGCTTATGTCCATTGAGGAGTTGTGGTTCCATTCAGCCCCTCCACCCACAATTGTGAGTCCTCAATGCCATCGTCTCTCTAGTCAATTCTTTTCTGAATCCCACGCGCACTGAATGACCAGAGATGGTCAAAGGAGGAAACAAAGCAGCAGAGTGACAGGAGCAATGGGAGATCCACAAATCTGTAACGGGAGAACAGGAATGGACTGAAATAAAGAGCATGGAGGAATTTTATATATTCTCTCATCTAAAGCCTTGACTTTTAAAATCGTAGAGCTCAGAGAGAATAAAAACCCAACGCAGGTACTGGCAGAGCTGAGACCAGAAGCCGGGTCTCCCATTATGGCGTAGATGCTTTTATGACTTCTATTGAAAAATAACATTAATAAATAACAGTTATAACATTGATAGTTGTTCAATTTACTGAGTGCCAACCATGTGGAAGGTGTAATACTACGTATTAGAGGATATACAAAGATGAACAAGATAGGACTACTAGCCTCAGGTTTCTTATAATTTGTCAGCGATAGACACACACAGGGAAGTAGAATACTGAGTTCTGGGTGTCGTAGGAAATGTACTGATATAAATGTCCCAAGCACGCTCTCTTCTATACCATGGTGTTTCCTCTATTTAAACACAAAATACCATCATTCCCTCAATAATATGTATACTATTGAGTGATGCTTATGAGCAGCACGGTTCTACGTCCTAAGGCTACAGTGGTGAAGAAACAGAGAATGTTCCCACCTTGAGGGACCTACCTTCTAGTGGAGAAGATAGAAAACAAAACAACTACATAAGATCAGTTCACATAATGCTGAGTGTTTGGTTGAAAATAGAAGGCGGCGATGTAATAGCGATGAGATGGGATTGGGAGACAGGCAATCTCCTCTGTGGGGCAAGAAGGGGATGTCAGGAAAAGTCTGTCTGAGGCAGTGGTGTTTGAGATGAGGCTGAAATGAGAAGAAGTTAGCCATGGGAAGATCTGGAGTGAGAGTGTTCCAAGAAGAAGGAACAGCAGGTGCAAATACCTGAGGCAGGAATGAGTTTGGCTTTATCAGAATAAAAAGGCCCATCTAACAAAGCATAGTAGGAAGGGGAGAACATGGGAGATGAAGTCAGAACAGGAGAGAAAACCTTTCCCAGGCCATGTGAATGATTTAGAGTGTGACCTCCCGTTCAGAAGCACTCAAGAACAACTTTACAGATAAAACTCAGAGAATTTTAAGGAATGAGACTTCTTAGGTCTTTTGGCCCAACATCATGTTTTCATAGGTGAGAAAACTGAGTTTACTAATCTATGAGGTTTACCCTCTGAGAGTCAGAAGACTCAGAGGTTATTATGCCCAGTGAATAGAAATGAACATAGCAACCTGTTCATGGCCTATTTGTAATTTCCTCCCCTATAAAATGGACAGTGACGTTCTATGTCCCTCTGGCTTTAGAATGAGAGAAATCTCATTTCTCAGACTCTTAGGAGATCATCTGCTTTGTGTCTAGTCACAGGCAGATCTGTCAGCCTGGAAAACAGAAATTGTTTGGGCCAAAGAAGTTTGTATTTTGGAAACTAAAGCACCAGATACAGCAAAACTATGCCACTGTGGTACATTCCCCTGGAAGCACCTTCCCTGATCAGCATGTCCCAGCATAGTCCCCACATTTGCCAGTTTGCTCAAAACAGCTGTGCTATAATCAGACATGAGCAAGGGCCCCAGCCATTTCCCCTTCCCCTGAACTTCTAAAAAATACAAAAACTCTCAGAGCTGAGAGAGAAGCCAATAAGAAGTAAGGAACATGCAGCAGGTGGTACCATCTGTGCCCGGCTAATTCCAGCCAAAACAATCTGCTCCCTCGAGTTCCCAGTTGTGGAGAAGGGAAGAGAATCTGACAGTGGCGGAGCCAGGGGAGGGGGTGTAGGAGGGCAAGTGCAGAGGCTATTATTCAAACGTTCAGCTGGTTGTGGAAGTAGACTATTGGTGCCAGTGAACTATTATCTCTCTCCTTTTCTCGTTACAACCACTGTGGGAGATTCCTCCAAAGTCTCGCTAAGCTGGCAAGTCTCAGATCCCACACCTGTGAGACAGACATGTAGGCATCACTGTGAGTCTGTCACCACTGCGATGGGAGGGACAAACATTCTATAGCAAGACTGGGAAGCACAGCCCACCCCAAAATGGAAAAACAAGGGGGAAGAAAGCTTATGTTTATTTTATTCTATTTTCCTAGCAACTAAATCCTCTCCCTCTCACCTATTAATTCTTTGAAAATTATCCACAGTTTAGAAAGGCCTTATACTCCTCATGCTTGATCCTCAGGTTGGCATTTTCTAAAATAACATTCTTTCATTTGACGGACTTCCTGGTAAGAAGCAAATCATCTCCCTTGGTGCAGTTACAATCATGGGATAAATAAATGCAAGCGACTCAAAGATAGAACAAATTATCTGTAGTAAGAACTTTCCCTTAAGAAAGTAACAACTAGACAGGGCCCATCCTCTTCACAGATGGAGGAGACCATGATGATTCAAGGGTCACGGAAAGAATTGTCTACTAAAAAAGAAGATCTTACCCACTGCAAAATTTCCACCAGCACCTTTAGGTCAGGGCAGTCTCCAGAAAGTCATCTGTTAAATGCAAATACCTGGGAGGGGTGATATTTGCCTCTTTGCTACTTTCGCCTTCTCTTAGATTAATTCATCAGTTTATAACTGAGAGTTCAGTCCTAAAGGAGTAGGGCTCAGGCAAGTTCACTTTTACTGGGAGAAGAGAAGTGAACGTCTGGATTTCAGATGCTGACCCAGAAAACAGGGACCTCATGGGGCCCTGAAGGAAGGGGAGTTGGCACCTGATCCTAACCTCCTGTTTGGGCTAAATTGTGTCCCCCTCAAAAGTTATCTTGAAGTCCTAACCTTTGATACCCATGAATGCGACCTTATTTGGAGATAGGGTATTTGTAGATGTAATCAAGTTAAGATGAAGTCGTTAGGGTAAGCCCTGATGCAATGTGGTTGGTGTCCTTATATGAAGAGGGAAATTTGGACACAGACACGCAGGGAGAATGCCAGGTGAAAACAAAGACAGAGACTGCAGTGATGCAGCTACAAGCCAAAGAACACCAAGGATGCTGGCCACCACCGAAAGTTAGGAGAGAGAAATGGAACAGATTCTTCAGAAGGAGGCAACCCTGCAACACCTTGATTTTGGATGTCTGGCCTCTAAAACCGTGAGAGAATAAATTTCTGTTTTTTTAACACACCCGGTTTGTGGTACTTTGTTACAACAGCCCAAGGAAACTAACACACCCCCAAAACAACCCGGGTCTGGGCTTCAGTACTCAGTCACTGGGTTGGTCTAAAAATCAAGATCAATTTTGTATCTAACCATTCTCTTGGTGCCTGGACTTTAACAGATAAAACAAATATCGGCAGGAGCACCCCTTTTGATTTTGAGATGCATGTCATCAGGAAAAAGACAAACTGCCTCCTCTTTTTCCCAAATGTCCTCTATAAGGTAATCTTTTTAATTAGGATAATTAAATTCTTGTTTCAAAGGGCACCAAAGTGCAAGCATTATCGTCTGATTTCCTGTAAAGAGTATTTTCCTGCCTCCTGTTCCACATGGTGTCCATTAACAGGAGGAGCACCAAGTGAGTCAGACATTATGGTTTCAAGTTTGTGGCTCATGTCAGTGCTAAGAAGAGGCAAATGAGAAAGGAAAACATAAATTGGGAAACAGTGTCAGAGGGCAGGCCAAGAGAATGGGAGAAGCAGAAAGCAGAGGAAAAGGGTGTTGTGTGGGAACCAAAGCCTTACTTCAGGTAGGAAATGTCAGAGAAAAATGCAGTAACATTTTTAAATGAAAGGAGGTGGGGAAATCCGACCAGATCCTTATCGTTTTGTTGCCGCCTGAGTTCAGTAATAGAAATTAGTGAGATGTGCCCTCTCCCCTGATTCATTACTGCTGCATGATGTTAACCTTTTTCAGCTTCACATCTCCTGTGAAATCAGCTAATAATTCCTGCAATGTACTGATGTCACTGAGATTTAAGAAGGATAGTGAGAGTTCTGTTGGGTAAGGCAACGCGAAAGCCCGAGACAGGAGAGTCACCTGGTATGTGTTTTGATATATTGATGTATTGATCTGGTGGCCAATGGCCTAAAGCTGAGAATCAGTGAGACCAAGTTCTGGCACGAGTTCTCAGATGTGTCCAGGGCTCTCTGCTGCCCCATTACTCCTTGCTGCCCAGCCACCCACAAGCGGGCCGCAAAAGGCACAGGTAAGAAAGTCAGGGAACAGCTCACTGAAAATCCCTCATCTCTTTTCTAAGAAAAACAAACCCAACTCTAGGTCTTCTTCACAGAAGACCAAAATGCCATCCTCTACATTTTATTTCCAGAAGATGGTATATCATCTTAAAAGCCCGGTTTAATTTCCTTTTCTCTAAGCTTTGTGGTATTTTTTATACGCCATTAGCCAGTTATTGCATGTTACTAGCAATCACAGTCCCACCTAATGTATTTAATTTGTTTTGAAAATTGTAGCACATCTTTACACACAGAAGAAGCAGCTTTTAACTCCATTGATGACTTCCTCTTTGAAAGTCCTCCTTTAAATCCCTAACCACATTCTTCTTGATTTTCTTCCTACCCACTGACCAAGATCTGCTTTCTTTACTCAATTTTTAAATGGCAACATTTCCCAAGGCCCCTCTGGGGCTCTCTGCTCTCCTCATTCTGATCACTGGGCTTCAGTGACTTTTTTGACACCCACAGCTTCAATGCACCTTCCCAGTAAGATTTCCCTCCTGGCCACTAGACCTGCACACCCAAACGAAACTCGGCATCACCACCCGATGATCTCCAAGGCATCTCAAATTTGACATGTCCAAAATGGACGTGGCCACATCCCCCTCCTGCTTCCTCCATCCCCTCACCAAAATCTGATGATTGTTGCCTCCTAGATTACTCAGGTGGAAATCTTGAGAGTCATCTTGCTATATCTCTAAATGGGTTATCAGGTCTTGTGAGTCATACTCCCCTTTATCTCTCCTCCCTGTTCCTTTTCAATTACCGTTGTCACCCCCTTATTTCAGGCATCCATCAAACTCAAAAATTGTCCTAATAGCCTCTTAACTGGTCACACAGTCTCACCCAAGGTGCTGCCTTGTTCTAACATAGCAGGGGGTGGAGCTGTCACTGAGCTGACAGAGGAGCAGGCAGATAGAAGGATGCCTCCTTTTATGTTCTTCAAAGCTATTTCTTGATATTCTTCATATATACTTTACTTGAACATTATTTCATCACAGTCTTAGCAACTGTTATGTTGGCATATTTCCTTAAATACAGTTGAAAAGAATGTGCTCAAGAGAAACAACTTGTTGCCTCCCCTCCCCATCACACCTGGAACTTTACTTGTGATCTTATCACTTTCTAATTCATCCCACATTCCTACACTGACAAGGTGCTCTTTTGGTACTTTTTTGTTTTCGTCTCTATCTTCTACCTAAATGTGTAAGCTTCTTAAGGGTAGGGACCATGTTATCTGTGTAGCCCCACTGCTCAGTGAGTTAACTGCCACCAAGTAGATATTCTATAAATGTTCACTGATTTAAGTCACCTGTGCAAATTTCATCATGCTAAAGCGCTACTTAAAAATCCTTCAGTGGTTCCCCAAAGACCCCAAAATACAGTTCATATTCCATAGCTTGGCCCACAAACCTTTCATGAACTTGTTCTCCTTGCCTCCCTTTGCATGGTCTCTCATCATACCTCCAATTGCATCTGCCTAGACACACTTACCTCCATTTTATTTTTGTCCTTCAGAACGTAGCTCAAAGTTCACCTTCTTAAGACAATCTTTCCTGAAACCTTGATGTTAGACACGCCCCTCCTCTGGGCTTCTATCCTGTATTTGCTTTATTAAGGCACTACCCAACGGTTGAGTTCCCAAAGGCAATGTGTCCCTTGAAGGTCAAGAATGTGAACATTCTGACTCCAGCACCCGGCACAAAGCCTAAAACCCAACAAGAACCAAGAAGATGTGTGAGTCCTTGGAAAGAGGCTGTGAGCAACCTCTAGTCCCCCACTTCCCGGGTCATTAGCCAAACAGAAGAAAAATTCAGTGACAAGACAGCAAATAGCATAGAAATTGAGTGATGTAAAAATAAGGAACTATGGAAGGACCCTGATGCAAACCAGAAATTTGTAACTTAACACACCCAAAGGTTTCTGAAAACCATTTACAAGACTGTATTGGGGCACAAATTTTACCCACATGGATCAACAACTTCATTTCTCAAAGAACCACTAATTACATATAGCAGTAACAACCTCCACTACTGACCCCCAGATATGATAGAATTGTAAAATTAGTGAGGCAAAACTCACACAATCTCAGTGAGGTGGGTTAAAGGGGAACATGAATAAATAAGCCCTCTCCCTAAGGCTGAATGTGAGCGCACCCTTTAAACTATTTTAGCAATGACTCACTTGAGGAACATGAACTATATAAAAGAGGAAGAAGCCTCAAGTAATCTGGGATGCATTTTCTTCAACGTCTCTGGGATTTTCAATTACCTCAGTTTCCTGACAAAGCTTTGCTGATGTCAGTAATTTACAGTAACAATCAGCAAAGATAACAGCAGGTTTGTGTGGGCAAGAGGTAAATTTTGCTCTGACATGAGTAATATATCCTGCAGTGAAGGACAGTGGGAGGCATGAGAAAAGGTACAATTTCTATTGGCAATTTTTAAATAAAATGAAAGCCATATGCGTATATCACAGAGAAGGTGAATATACTGTCCTCACTGCTCTTTCCTATGAAATATAACCACTTCCTTCTTGAATCTTAAGTGGCTTTTTATAAGAACTCCACCATAGATGCTACATAAGTTCTGCATGGAAGATAGACTAGAAGATGCTTTGGATGTGTATCTTAAAATTTCATACACCAGAACACACTGTGAGTACCCTCTGCATTTAGAGAACTGTGAGTAAGGACAAAAGAGGTGGCAGATACCATCCTTGCTTTGGACAGTTTTAATTATTTAAATGAATTTGAGACAAAACAAATGGAAGGTCCTAGATAGACGAAATAAACTTGCCCATAGGACTCCTCTGTAAACTAATATATACAAGGAAACTGAATTTCCTAAGTCACAGAGACAGTTACTAAACTCTCTTCTCCAGGGCCAGCCCCAGTGGCCTAGTGGTTAAGTTTAGCACACTCTGCTTTGATGGCCCGGGCTTAGTTCCCAGGCACAGACTTACACTGCTCTGTTAGCAGCCATGCTGTGCTGGCAGCCCACATACTGAAAAACAGAGGAAAATTGGCGTGGTTGTTAGCTCAGGGCGAATCTTCCTCAGCAAAAAAAAAAAAAAAAAAAAAACTCCAGCCATTGTGACATTGCCTGGCAAATTTTATCTGCTTACTTTGTCCCAGAACATGAAGCCCACAGATCACGAAAGCATCTTGCAGCGTTGATGGAGAACTTTGCAATTCCTTGGGGTCAACTTGGAAAGTTTCATTTCTCATTGTACAGTACTGAATGTGCACTGACCAAAGGCTTTGCCTGAAAGCTGCTTCTCTTGGTTTTCTCATGAAATTACTGACATGAACTGGTTCTGTCAAGATTTTGCTTTTTTCTCCTAAAGCTAAGTACAGCAAAACCAGAACATGCACACTGAGGGTTCTGATGTAGTTTCCTCGTCAATAAAATGAGAGTTTGCAAGGATTCTTAGGCTCCTCCTAAAAGGTTTATGATGCAGGGGTAGTTCTGCTTAAGGGAGCTTTCCCTGCTCAACACAAGAAGCTTTGCGATAGTGGGGTGAAATCCTATGCTTTCTCACGGAAAGACCTGACTTTGAGTCCCAGCTTTGTCCTTTCCTAGCTATGTGACCTTGGCCAAATTATATCACTAAACCTCAGTTTACTTACCCTTAAAATAGGAATAATATTGATAACTATTTCACAGGAGGATTGTGAGACTCAAATGAGACAATAGATGTACAAATAGTTTGCAAATGGTCACTATGGCAGGCACTGATAAAGAGGCAAAAGTGTACAGAGTTTATTTACTTCATCCACTCTCCTTTTGACTTCCCTCCACAGTTGTTTCTTTTCTCTTGGGTTTGATGGAAGCTTTCCTTTGATAACCTATTCCTCTAGTTAGGTCCATGGAGAGTTCTCTAAGAGGAACACAATAATTTCAGTACTTAGACATTTTCCAGCATGTAATTTTTAGGGGGCCAGGATTGTCTCAAGATTCATCCTCAAAGAGACCCTTTGTTTCCTGGTGGGCGTTAGCCTGGGATTGCTGAAGAGGAAGGAATGCTTGACAATTATCAGCCCGAAGGGAGGCCTCAGAGCATGAGAAATGAGGAGGTTGTTCAGTGTCGATTCTAGATATGCATTGCCTCCCTGCTCTAAATAGATAATCCAGGGTGATAATGAAGTAGTCACAAGGGTGAACCTTTGCAACAAGGCAGCAGAGGCCCTGCGCACGATTTCAACCTTCCCGTTAGCCTTTTTGCATATTTTAAAGAGAGACTTTTAAATCATGAGATAGCCTTGCCTGTCACATTGATCGGCCCATATGGGGAACCTCTTTCGTAACTTGAGACTCAGGAGGGCAAGCTGCTGGAAATGAAAGCTGATGATCCAAATAGCAGGAAAAGGTTTTCAGTTGATGATTATTGTTGTCCTTCAGCTAATTTTAATTCTGATGAATGCTAAGTTTTCTTTGGTACTTTTTGTTCCTCAAGTGTTTTTTTTTTTTCAGTTATATTGTTCAGCCAAGTATTTCTTAAGCCTTCAAGAAAACAGCCCTACATATTTCTTAAGCCCGTGTAAACAAACATTTCCATGAAGATGGGCTTGAAAAAATCTATGTAGATGGTAACCTGAAAGACCACTTCTACTGTAAAAATGAAAAGATTTGACAGATCAATTGATTGATAGATAGATCACACAGTAAGACCTAATGTTAATTAAAATGGATTAGAATTATGTTAACTCTTACCATCCTGTGGGGTTACTTTCTGTTCCTCCAACAATCTAAACAAGTAGAATGCCTTGATATATTCTGATCCTTGAATGGCAGGGCACACCTCCAGTCAAACTGTTTTAAAACAGGTCACTTGTAAAAAAGTATTTACTGATTGCCAGTAAACACCAGTAATTGTGTTAGACACAAGCAATAGATGTGGAAACACAGAGGGAAGCTCATGTGCAAACAGATTGTTCCAGGGGCAACAGAGAGGAAGGAGTTCTGGGAGATCTCTGCTTAGGGGACCTAGGGAAACCTTCAGATGAGAGGGGCTATTTGAGTTTGATGTTGAAGAACCAATAGGAGTTTATCAGGTTGAAAAGAGAGAGTAATAATGCTCAAAGGCA
Organism: Equus asinus; assembly: GCF_041296235.1. Lineage (NCBI taxonomy): Eukaryota > Metazoa > Chordata > Mammalia > Perissodactyla > Equidae > Equus > Equus asinus. The sequence continues at coordinate 87,371,507 of NC_091793.1, read as the reverse complement.
TGGAAGTGTGAGGAGCATGGCATGGTGAAGGAATGATGAGCTTACCATCTTCCTTGAGCTTTCAGTTATAAGCTCCTTGGAATGCCACCAAAAGTAGACTTCACATCTAAACCAAAAAATAAAAAATGCATACTATAATAGATTAAATTATATCTACCCACCTTGGTATTTTAATTACTATTTCTCACAATTGCTAATGAAGAACTAAATGAAGTAGCAATATCTGGGCATGATCTATGTTGTTAATGAGCAACCTCCTTGCAATATAGGGGGAAGAGGAAAGAAAACCACTGCAAGCCTCCCCTTGCCCAATATAGATGAATATGGCTGGAATGTAACCACAGCAGTGAAGCAAGTACCTAATTGATAGGTCATCTCCACTTAGATTTTGACCTTTCACCTAAAACAACACCTTCTAGTGACTTCCAGATGTGCATGCTTGACCATTAGTAAGCAGTCAAGACTGAAACCTTATTTCCCATAAACTATGAATAAATGGATGACTTATAAGAATGTCATCTCATTATTACAAACAATGAGAAAGATATTTGAGGAAATAATTTGATCATTTTAATGAAGTTTTTATTCTATCATCTCCCTTTCCTGAAAATGGTATTTCAAAGTTAGCCTTTCTAACAGGAAATAGACTAGCTTGACAAAAGGAACCACAGCTGTATATCTAAACTGGCAGCACATTTGTATGGTGTGGAGTGATACATATGTTCATCACCCTTCACTGGTTAAACTGTATTTCATTACTATCTCCTTCTTTCCACTTCTAATCACCCTTCACTGGTTAAACTGTATTTCATTATTATCTCCTTCTTTCCACTTCTAATTCTCACAGAACTGTTTCCTATAAACAGGTCAGCCCTCTAGCAATTTCAAGCAAAATAATTTTTTTTGAAAGCCTGATCCCAACTTTATTAAGCAGTGTTTTCCCTCATTCTTTTTTTTTTAGTTTTTTATTATTTTTCCTTTTTCTCCCAAAGCACCCCAGTACATAGTTGTGTATTTTTAGTTGTGTGTCCTTCTAGTTGTGGCATGTGGGATGCCGCCTCAGCATGGCTTGATGATCGGTGCCATGTCTGCGTCCAGGATTCGAACTGGCGAAACCCTGGGCCGCCGAAGCAGAGCGCATGAACTTAACCACTTGGCCACGGGGCCAGCCCCCCTTCATTCTTAATTGTAGCCCCTCAGACACACACTTAACAGGTCTATTGCCATAAGTGGAGAGAAAAATAAATTTACCACCAATTCCAATTCCATCATGTATATAGATATTTATGTCATCTGTGGTCTTAAAAAATGACTGCTTGAGGGGCTGGCCCCGTGGCCGAGTGGTTAAGTTCGCGCGCTCCGCTGCAGGTGACCCAGTGTTTCGTTGGTTCAAATCCTGGGCACGGACATGGCACTGCTCATCAAAACCACGCTGAGGCAGCGTCCCACATACCACAACTAGAAGGACCCACAACAAAGAATATACAACTATGTACTGGGGGCTTTGGGGAGAAAAAATAAAATAAAATAAAATCTTTAAAAAAAAAATGACTGCTTGAATTAGAAATATCTATTTTATATTATTATAGTATAATAAACCTACAGAGTTGATCATTATAATGCTATAACGTATGATACTACAAAATGCAAGAATCCTCCCAAATCAACATCAAGTCAATCTTTTAAATCCAATTCATTTTATTAGAAAATTGCTATAATTTGTTTAATTTAAAGAGCAAATATTTTCCATATTTTGGATTTGGGGAGATTGTTTTTGTTTTTTGTGTTATTTTGTCATTTTGGCTTAACCTTTGTGGGAGTGTGACATTCTCTATTGTCGGTTCAGACCCATTGAGTCTCTGTAGGTGTGGTAGTGTTCCAGAGTGCTGAATCATAGGATGTGGATACTGAATAATTTTAGATAATGGCCACCAGTGAAAATGGCATTAATTAGGAAACCAAATCCAGATGCCTCTCACAATGTCCAAAGTCAAAGATAAAACATTACATTGTCATTGACTTCTCCTTCCTTCTCTTCTCCTTCCTCCTCTACCCCGTCTTTCTTCCTTCCCCTTTCTCTCCCTTTTTTCCTCTCTCTCTCTTCGTTCTCCTCCCGCCTCCTGCTCCACTTCCTCCTCTCCTTCTCCTCCTTCTTCAATATGGACTAAAAGTGGACCAACTACTCTATTCTTTTGCATCTGAAAGCTTCAGCTAGAAAAAGTACAATAGGAAGATTCCTTTACACGGTAAGCAAGCCCCCAGTAAATAAGATTTTGAGAAAACGAGGTTTCATGCTTTGTGCTTGAGAAACCAACAGTATCACAGGACGTTGTGAGTAAAAGCTGCCAAACTAAAGCTACCAAACCAAAAGTTCTGGGTTCTCAAATTTAAGGCTGAATCTCATAGAGAATATTCTGAGGGCTTAAGAATCCATACCCTAAAGAATTCTCTTACATTCTAAGACTGGATTAACATCTAACATCCAACTTAATTAGTTTTCTTTCATATAAAATGCTGATATTTTTATTTTTAAAATAATTATATTTTTCTACTCTTCTTCCAAACAAAGGTATAAATACTATATCAGATTTTCTTCTAGATAGAATTATGAGGCAGTAAAAATAGACTAATGCTACTACAGGTGCTAGAGAATTAATGTTTTGAGGGAAGAGTGAGTTTAAGGTCAAGAATGGTTTAAGAAGTCCTTTCAGACTCCTCTTAGAACCAGACCTTTAGACCAAGGTCTAAAGTTAAAAAAAGAGACTTGAATTTCTGCTTAATCTTGACAGAGAGAGACCTCAGTGGAGAACTTCGGCTAGTGAAGAACCCAGCTAGTAAAGAGGTCAGTAGTCTGGAGGGGGCTCTCAGACAACATGAGAAGCCTAGACCACTTCTCTTGTACTAAAATTTGAACAAAATATGCCACAACAGAGTTTATGCAAATTTTAAAATTATTTACATTTAACAAATTAATGGTTTTAACACTCACACATATAAAATGACAGTATTATAATCTCATTTGGTTAAATTTATCAAAGGTACAAATAAAAGCAAAAGAATAGGATGCACGGATCAACTTTGGCCAATGATGCGTCACTCCCTGGATTTAGGAGTGGGGTCAGTCCTATTCAAATCATGGGTTGAGAATAGGGGTGGAATGTTTTCCAACAGAAATTTGGGCTACTGTGAGGAGAAGAAGGAATGGATATTGGAGAGGGGATCACAGAATCATATTATATTTAGAGCAGAGCCATTTCCCAGCTCAGCTCATTCCAAGAAGGAAGTACTAAAAGGTATAATATCCCAGCCTCCAGAAATGGCAACTACAATCTGAGAAGAGGCTATTTCCAAAAGTGTGATGCCATTAATACATTAAGGGCAATTAATGGTTTTCAAGACTTTCCTGTCAGGACACATGTGTTGCTTTGGGTCCCTCTGGGGGAAGCACTCCCCTAGGCATACTCTGATAAGTTAGGTTGCAGGTTATATGAACTTTCTGGCATGCTAACTGGATCTCCATTCATTCCTCTCTCATCTAAGGCTCTGTTTTATACTGGAACACAAGTGAGAAAGTGAGGATTTGTTCCTCTAATTTATAAATTTAAAAGAGCATTGTCAAATTTCAACATTTAATTCTTATTTGTACAAACACCTTTACAATAGTTTATAACTGATCAAAACCCATCAAAATGCCTAGCTGTAGTGGTTAAGAACTGCTGCTCTAGAGTTAAAACTGTCTTGGGTCTATGCAGGATGTGGCATTCTAGAATGTTAGCACTGCTGAAAACTTGCAACATATACTGTCTTTCCATCCTTCAACTAAAATTTGAAAAACCTTTCAATTAAGCTTTCTTCACTCCTAACTCAGGCTGGGATATTTTTTTTTCTGGATCACAGAACTTTAAGTGCTGGTTAGGGCTTCCCTTGGGACTAAAAACATCCCAAACTGAAAAGAGGTTCTCACCATGTATTAGTTAGGGTTCTCCAGAGAAACAGAACCAATAGGATATGTGTGCATGTATGTACATATATTTATATTTAAGACAAATATATATTTACTTGCATATGTGATTTATATTTACATATATAATACAAATCTATTATGTATAAACTTATATAGAGAGAGTTTATTATAAGGAATTGGCTCACGCAATATATGGGAGCTAGCAAGTCCCAAGATCTACAGAGTGACTCAGCAACCTAGAGACCCAGGAGACCCAATGGTATCATTCTAGTCTGAAGGCTAGCAGGCTCAAGACCTGGAAAGAACCAATGTTTCAGTTCCAGTCCAAAGGCAGGAAAAAGCCAATGTTTCAATTTGAAGCCCATCAGGCAAGAAGAATGATCTCTTACTCAGAGGAGTGTCAGCCTTATTGTTTCTATTCTGATCTTTGACTGATTGGATGAGGACCACCCACCTTATGGAGGGTAATCTGCTTTACTCAGTCTGCCAATTTAAATGTTAATCTCATCTGAAAACACTCTCACAAAAGCACTCAAATAATGTTTGACTAAATATCTGGGCACCCCATGGCCCAGTCAGGTTGATACATAAAATTAGCCATCATATCCTAAAACGTGGAGAAAAGGGCATGGATTTTAGAGACAGACATATTTATATTTGAATCTCAAGGTTGTCCCTAGCCAATTTGAGCAATGTTTTAACCTCCTTGAGCTTTAGTATTCTCATCTGTAAATTGGTAATATACATATCTGCTAGGTTGATGGTGAAGGATTAAATTAAATAATATAACATATGTATGTAATAGATATGCCATAAATAAATGTAAGGCCCCTGCCTCTATTTGGGGGTCTATTTCTCAAGCTAGCTTGTTTCTTTGACAGAAACTGCTTCTGACAAATTATTTCATGTAGGAGGTAACAGATGCTGCAGTTTTTCTCCTCAACACCTATTCCTCATTTCTTCCTTCTGGCTAGAATCCTGATGTTGTTCAAGTACGAGATAGCAGGGATCTAACTTAGAGATACCTTAGAAAAGGTGTAACCCTCCTCAATTCCAACTGGATGAGCCATGACTGGTCTAAGCCAATCACATAGTGTGGTAATCCTGTTCACCAGATGCCAGTGGTATAAGGGTGAGCTTGTGACCCTTGCTAGCCAACAAGAAGAAGGAGGAAGTACACTGAAGGACCACTTGGAAAAATTTCCTCACTAACCAAAGGAGAAAAATGTGTGAATAAAACCTTCTCTGCCTCTTCTTTCCTGCCTTCGAAATAAGTTCTGGGAAGACAAGATGTTTAGATATGAAGCATCCATCTGGCCACCATGAGACACTCAGGAATAAAGAACAAAAGATGCAAAGAGCCTGGGTCCTTGATGATGTTTTTTGTTTACTACTCCTCCCTCCAGACCTGCTGTCATATCATCTCATCTAATCTTAATCTTTAAGTTGCTTTTAGTTGGTTATTCTGTTACTTGCAGCTAAAAGCATCTTAAATGACACAGAGAACTTTGCCAATTCTGAACAAAACATTTCAAAATCATTTAGCCTGCAACAAAATTTTTTAAACCATTGAGATATTGAAGCTACCTTTTTTGGCACTGGACAAAAATAGAACTCTATGCCACTATCATCTACATTTATTCACACACATATTTCAATAAGCACTTATTGTAGTCTTCCAATGTGCAAGACAGTGGGATAAGCCATATGGGAAGAAAGAGAGGAGGCTGCAAAGATGAATGAGACCTGGATCCTGTCCTAAAGGAAACTTACAGCCCAGTTAGATAGATAAGAAACAATAAAACAAAAGCAAAATCCATAGTTCTGGCCTTAAAAGGAAGCTGGAAACCACCTCTGTAAATCACTAAAGCATGCACCTATCACATTTTACATTTTATTTTTATATGCCCAGAAACTTGAGCTAAAAGTGGAACCAAAAGAAAAAATAAAAAAGAATGAGGTGGTAGAATAAAATAGAAGAGGTTAAATAAGAGGGGCTGAATCACAGTCTCACACTCTACTACTCAAGTTGGAATATAGGGGCAAACGTGATTGATGCCTAAGCCTGGGGCCTCTGGAAAAAAGACAATGAGAAAGGCAGCTTGCTCTACCTGGCTGTCTTTCAGCTCAGGAGTTGGAAAGCCAATACCGAACTGGATTTCTAGGTTTTCTGGCTCTAGTACAATATAATAAATAAGACTCTGGCAATTTGTGTTAGATTCTTGTACTGGGTCAGCAATTACTATGTGTGAGAGTGTTTCAAAACGACAATCCTCTGTACTACACTCCAAATGGCTTCTCATATGTAGAAATATGATGTACTTTGTTCTTTGGTGTTTAAAGCTTAGACAGAAATGACTCTTCATCATCTACAAAATAGCTAGAGTAAGCCCAAGACAACTCCCCAAAGTAGAATAAAATCCAACAACGAAAGGCAGCATGTTAAAGTAGATAAAGATTACCGTCATGGAAGCCCAAAAGATCTGAGTGCAAATCCTGGTTTTACTGTTTTTGCTCATGTGACCTTGGGCAAGTTACTTTACCACTTTGAGCCTCAGTTTCCTCATTTAAAAAATGAGGGGGCCAGCCCGATGGCGCAGCGCTTAAGTGCACACGTTCCCCTTCCGTGGCCCGGGGTTCACTGGTTCGGATCCCTGCTGCGGACATGGCACTGCTTGGCCAAGCCATGCTGTGATGGGCGTCCCAAATATAAAGTAGAGGAAGATGGGCATAGATGTTAGCTCAGGGCCAGCCTTCCTCAGCAAAAAGAGGAGGATTGGCAGCAGTTAGCTCAGAGCTAATCTTCCTCAAAAAAAAAAAAAAAGAGGATAACAACATCTTTCACAGAGTTACTGAAAAAATAAATACATGATACATGTTGAAGCAGCTGGCCTTAGCATGTATACCCAATAAATGTTATTCCTCTTCCCTCTATCTTAATTTTGATCTTGGATGTATTTTAGATTTTTATTAATACAGTCAATTCCTAACTAGACAGTAGCAGTAGCACAAATAATACAAAGTGGCAGATAATTCCAGACTTACTTATTTTTTCATTTTTAAGTGCTTATCTGTAATTACATTTGATTAGGGATAAGTTTTAAGAGAATTCACAAGACTTCAAAAAATTTACATAAAACCAATTTGAGATTAGCTGGAAAACTCTTCATTTTGTCTATTTTGCAGAATGATATTCAATAATCATTATTAAGTGGGTACCTATTATGTGTCTGATGTTTTATAAGGAAAAGGAAATTAGAGGTGGGGATTCTTTATAAAAAATAAAAAGATATATTCACTCTCCTGAAAGAGCTAGTAAAATTTGAACTCTCTCCCTTTCTCTCTCCTGTCTTTCTCTCTTCCTGCGGCTTATGATTCATGTTCCTCCAAAGTGGGAGAGTCAGGGTGGTTGGGTCTGGAGAAGGACATGGTTATTTTCGTCCCTCAGATTCCTGTGGCCCTGTACTCTATGGATGATTCAGCAGGTCAGCTGGTTGTATGTAAGGAGTGGGAATGTTATTCAGTAAAATTTCAGGGGGAGGAAAGGATGTGGATTCTCACAGGGAAAATCAGAGCCAAGGACCAGATATCTCCTCCCAGGGAGCCCAGCAGGGCAGGCCCACTTGGGGAGCATGACATATGAGGATGCAGGGTGGAAGAAGGGGTGAACCTAAGAAGACAAAACAGTTAGGGAACTGCACTGGGGATGAGGGGACACACATGCAGTGGGGGAAATTTTAGGGGGAAGCAGAGAAGCCTACTGAGTTTTCAGAAGCTTTCTGTGTGATACGTGTTATGAGACCCCTGTTTCACCTCTTTACTTATAGTAAACATCTTCATTATTCTTCTGGATTCTGTAGTTGGACTGGAATTCCCCTGAATATGACACTACACAGCGTCCAGTCTGGGGAGGAGGGGTTACACATCACCAAGGTAGATAAATAGGACAACACATAAGGAAAGATAATATTTGTAGACAAGTCTTGATCCCCAACCCCATCACTTCCTGCCTGCTCCCTCTTTGAACTCTCACTATTGCTTCCAAGAGTGTCATTGTGAAAAAATACAGAGCTTTTAGAGAAATGTTGGGTTCAGAAGTAGAGAAAAGAAGAAATTCTGAAAAGTAAAATAAAAGTAAAAAGAAGTAAAAGGAAAATAGTAGAGGGGAGTTAGCTGGTGGCTAATACTGCAGAAGGCCTGATGTGCCGTTTGGTGTCTCTCTCCTTAGAAATCTCTCATCTCTACAGAGAGAGACAGACAGACAGACAGAGAAGGAAGAAAGAAAGGAGAGAGGAAGGAAGGTAGGAAGCAAGGCAGGAAAAGAGAGAGCGAGGGAGAACGAGAGAGAGAAAGAGAAAGTAGCCCTTGTAAAAATTACCCTAGCAAAATCAAGAGTCATTGTACACAAGTGAATTGGTTGAATCAGATGTCCACTTTGATGCCCAGAGGAGAGCATTCTCTGATGACGAGGGAGCTGATAGAAGCTACTGGGAGCTGTTTTGTTGCAGCATGGGGCAGATGGGTAGAGGTGGGTAAGGAGTTTAAGCCAAAGAGGAAACTAGAAACTGGGAAGAGAAATACTAGGAGGTAGAAGAAGAGAAAGGAAATCATGAAAAGACTAGTCCCATCCTCTCCACTTCACCATCAAGAGACCCGTCTCAGGTTTCTATATGCCTGTTTGGTAAATTTGGTGGTTCTTACATGGCAGAGTGCATTAAAAACTACATGGGAAGTTTACTAGAAGTATATCTTCCTGGGCATCACATCCCCAGATTCTGATTTAGTAGGTCTAAGGTGGAACCCAGGCATGTGCATTTTTCATGGACTCCAGGTAATTTTGTTACATGAGTATTTCTCAGTACATGCTGAAAAACAATGGAATAAACAGCGTGGAGGCAGCTGATTCACAAGTCTTGACAATATAAAGGTCCCATGGGAAGTGGTACTGAGATTTTTAGGCCTGACAGGGCCAACATGAATAAGCACTCTTTGGGTAGTATTCCATAAAAGTCTACCCATTTTTCAGTTTACCTACTTTGGACAACATGACCCTGATTTAAAATGTTGGTTTAGGTAGCTCGCTATGGAATGGGCTAAAGAGTTACTTAAGAGAGCTGCATCAGTGCACTGCATATGTACACAGCAATTACCAATAAAGCTCAGAGCTTCAGAAGTAGTTCTCAACAACTGTATTACAGCATCCTTTGATGGTGTGCTACCAAATTCAGAGCAGTGGTAGTTTTAATTTTTACCACAAGAGATGATGCTGTTGATTTTATCATGTTTTTCAGAAGCAATATTGAACTGAGTAGGTTTTTTATCACAGTTCAGAGTTCTAGGCAAGCAATAGATAGAGTTGAAAAATGTAGCCTGAGAGCAACCTGGAATCTCTGAAAGCTGCATGTTTTCTGGAACATGCAAGAAGGACCTTGCCTTGGAAATATTTAAGAGTCTTCAAAGGGCAAGTAACAGTTCTACGTACCTAGTGACATGATACATGGGCTACTGAGTGTCATAATTATGTATACAAAGGAATCTCTCTGAGTGAACTACCAAACATTCTAGAATCCAAATGTCTTGTGTCTGGGAACACCGAAACTCTGAGAAACACTGCACTACAGTGAGATTGAGTGTTAAGGAACAGTGGTGACTCGCTAGAGTACTGAGTACAACCGTTACGGACTCAGTTTAGGCAGCAAAAGCTGAGGAGTAGGCTAGGGGGAAAAGGGAAGAAGTAGAGAATGGACAGAGCCAGAGCCAAGAGGACTAGGTTTCTAGGATGAAGGGCTGACTCCACGTATACTCTATCAATCCAGAATAACTTTAATGCTTAGAATTCTGATGGGTGAGGCAGAATACTAGAAGTCACCAAGAAGTGATGATATTCACAATTAAGCGATCATAACTAGCTTAAATAGGATTCCTGGAAATAGACTCTAAGTTGGAGGGTGGCATGCAGAAAGTCCACTGGAGAGTGATCTCAACAGATAAGCCTGCATGGAAGTGAGAAAGGCAAGATTAGGCAGAGGGAGAACTTGGTACTCAATTTGGTTGCAATTAAGTCTTTGGTTAATCCTATAGGGGGACGTGGGATGGCCATTTTGAGTTGTCCCAAAAGGTGGCAAAAGAGCTGAATCTTTGTAGCTGTCAATCAGCCCTTCTGACGTTGGCATCTCCCTTGGAAAGGGTTATAACCTCAGGCAAGGCAATGCTCAGTTTGGAACACGGCTCTGAGCTGATTTTCTCAGTAGCTGAAGGATAGATAATTGTATTAGTCAGCTTGGGCTGCCATAACAAAATACCATAGACTAGGTGGCTTAAACAAGAGGAATTTATTTCTCACGGTTCTGGAGGCTGGGAAGTCCAGGATCAAGGTGCCAGCCAATTTGGTTCCTGGATGAGGACCTTCTTCCTCGCTTGTGCACGGCCACCCTCTCACTGTGTTCTTACAGGGTAGAGAGAGAGAGCAAGCTCTCTTGTAACTCTTCCTCTTCTTATAAGACCACTAATCCCATAGTGGGGTCCCCAGTCTCATGACCTCATCTAAGCATAATTACCTCCCATAGGCCTCACTTTCAAATCAAATACTATCATATTGGGGGTAAGCGCTTCAACATATGAATTTGGTGGGGCACACAATTCAGTCCATAGCATAAACATCAACACCAAAGAGAGGATCTGGGCAGAGCACAACCATATCCACTACAATAGTATAATTTGGGGTACCACTTAGGGTGGAAATCCTTGAGCAGAGTTTTGTGGCAAGACTAGTGGGAAATAATAAACAAAGACACATCTTGACCCCTCACAATAAGTCGTTGGCAGAGGCTAAGCAAGTTACCAGTACGCTAGGAGAAGAGGCTGGCTGTGGATGGGCCTCCATTTCCAACAGGAAACTGGAGACTGTCTCAGGAATTAAGATAAAGCCTCTCCCTAAAAAATAGGAAGTTGCATTGATGCAATTATCAACTGGAGAAGACAGCAGTTCAATATTCATGTGCATATGCACGCACAAAAGGAAATATCCTCCATTCTCCAAATTTAAGGCACAGAGTAGTGAACACAATTCCAGGTCAATGGAGGGTCTGGGTCTTGGTCCATTGGGTTATTTGTAGCCACTTCCTTGAAACAGGGCTGTTATATTAATTGCAGAGTTCTCATTCAATATCTATAGTGGCTAAAAGTTCAAACTTTATCAATGGTCTTTTATTGATATTATCTGCAATTATCTATGATAATAGATATTTATATATGCCATGCTCCAAAGGTGAAGATGTGAAAGTATGACATGTACAGAATACCTCTGTGTTGTAGTGCCGTAGGAAGCTTCTATAGATCTTAATTTAAAGAGTAGTATAACCTCTAAAGCTGAGCGAAGCCACCAATCTCCCTTTCATGGATCAGAATATGTGCCCACCTTTCATTTTTCTAGGTTCTAAATTTAAAAGCTATAATGCTGTGACTTAACGAAAACAGACTATTTGCTCTGTATTTTACTATTTATAATGGAAAGTGGCCCAAAATACTCAGTTGCTATGATTTGGAAGATTATATTAGTTCTTCACTATACCGCCTCAAAATAATCTATATTTTCCTCCTGATTTTGAGGTTCAGTAGTCTCACATTTTGCCTTTTCTTTCCCAATGATTCCACCTCCATCCGCCATTTATGTTCACTTAGGAACTTTCTATGAATTTAGTAACATTTGAATTTTGTAGTCAGAGCACAAGGATATATATCTTGGATATACAATTCATTCTTATGGTCCTTGCCTGTCTGTCTTGAAAAAGTCATACTCATCAATGCCAGTCCTGAGTTATCGTATCAAGAATTTGTAATGCCAATTAACTCAAAATTTCCATCATGTATGAAGATTTATGATTACTCCAGTGATGCCTTGACTTGCTAAAAAGCAAGCCCTGAGATTGCTAACACAAGGTGGGTCTTCAAGGATGAAAGAGTAACTTCAGGAAAATGACATTAGCTCATCCTTTCCTGTGCTGATTATTCAAAAAGAAGCCCCTCTTAAATAAAATTCAATGCATGCATTCATTTCCCCTAATGTCATTTATATGACACATTTTATACTCTTGTTCTTCAATAATTTATAAACAAATATTCAAAGTAATTCTGATGTATATCAGAAATGTTATCTTTATGTCAGTGTTTCTGTTGGCCAGAAAAAAAAATTACATGGCTTAAGTTATAACAACAGTATCTTTTACAACGCAACAAAAAAAAATTAAGCCCATTATGTATAATATAACTAGTGCAATAATCATATGTATGGAAATGATCATCTAAACATTTATTTAAATTACATAGTTCACAAACTGCTAGAATATTGAATGACACATATGTGATTCCAATTTAATTATCTGGCTCAGACTTTTCACATGAAAAATGGGGTAAATAATCTAATTAAGAAGATTGTTTTGAGGTATGTTTACCTTGAACAAATTCTCCTAAAGATTAGACATTTATGTGAAGGAATAAATAATTACCAAAAGAATTCAATTGTATCCCCGTGCCTAAACTGAAGAATTCAGCAAAGAAAAATGATATTTCACCCACGCAAAAGATTTTGTCCTGATGAGGTTTGTTCTTTCCTACATGTCCCTTTCATTTCACTCTTTTTAGACAAATGATAATTCCAACATTTGGCAATGTTTTCCTCCTTACTCTCATCTAAGCCAAAATTCAAGTCCTGGTGTGGAGGGAGGGAGTTGTTAATATCTCAGGCTGAACTTTGCAGGTAATCCCACTGCTACTTTACCCAGATGAAAGTAACATTTATTGAGCACTTACATTTGTTGAGCCAGGCCTGTACTTGCTAATGCTTCAATATGTCATTTATCCATTTATTCATTCATTCAGTAAACACTTATTGAATATCTACCATTTGCGAAGCACTGGGAATACTAAAAAGAATATGTCAGATTCCATGTCTTCAACAGATATAGTCTGCTTCTCTAATTTAGATCATTCAGTCTCACAATAACTGAAAGAGAAAAGCATTCATATCCATTTTTATTTTGAAGATGAGGAAACTGAGACTCAGAAAGTTTCAATAACTTGCACAAGGTCAAACAGTATTTATGATCAAGTGCATCAGACTCCAAACTCCATTCTTGCTCTACTATCTCTTTCTTGTTGCTGGATAAAACATTTTTACACTCTATTTGGAGTGAGATGGTGGGAAACTGAAATGTCAGTAAAGTATTCAATGTCAAAATGCCATGATGTATAGTCAAAAAGCTTTTCTTTTCTTTTTTCACTTTCTGTATGTCTATTGCTTGTACAAAAGATGCCTATAGATGGTTCTTTGCTTTCCCTACAAATTGGGAAAAGAGACAAAAGTGTATTGTATGACAAGCAATCTAGTAGTCATTTGCTGATGCTGGTTTTCACAGGAGCCAAAACTGGGCAAGCTGTAACATTTAGACTCCAGTTGAGTCAGGGCTGATAATCTTGAACAGCATGTTAGTTCAGGTCCTTGAATGTGTCTCAAGCTCACTGCTCACTTCTTCACAGTTCATTTCTCCCCCTGAGGAATCTCACCACTAATTCCTATTTTCTATGTTAGATCAGGGTAAGTGTTTAGCTATACTGTTGGGGGTACTTTGAACGAATGACCTGGGGCTTGGCCAAAGGCCAAGTCCATTGGAAACTCCCCTCTCAACTGTGCATTTTTAGGCCATGGTCATCTTTGGGATTTCCCCCAAAAATCTTCTCTGTCATGGCAGAAATTTAACAACCCCATTTTCAAAATAGCATACAAAGCCAGGATGTCAAAGTGAGTATAAAGTAGTTTGCTTTACATCTTGATTTCTCTATTTTTCTTAAATCCTTCCTCATTCTTAAATCTTTTTCATTTGCATATTCTTTAATCTTTCTCTATTTGCATAGTGAAGTCTTCTTGTAAAAGTCTCTGCTTTTCCCCCCAAAATGGTGCACTCAACATTTCCTGACAGTCTGTGTCCCATAGAATTCTAGGTACTTTTGGTTTGTTATAACCAAGACTAAAGAGAAAGTTTCTAAGTAACATCTGACAGGCTTCTAAAGTAATAAGAGTTACAGACTAAATATTTTCTCAAATACAAGGATACAATTCATGTTTCTAGCAAGCTGTTTCTTGGTTAAAAAGCTGGACTAAATTTTATATATGTGTATAGGCACAGAAAAGACATATTCAGAAAGAACAGTTCATGTATACTTAAGCTGTTACTAAAAGCACTAGATTTTTGGATTGTATTTATTGTTCAGCATAATAACATTTTTGGCCTCTGAAGTGGTTCCTAGAATGGCCGACTGTTATGAAAAAGCAAAAGATCCTCATTGGTAGAAAGTTATCAAACTATCTAAATTATTCAAATTGTTTTATTTTCCAAATAGGCCCACTAAAGGCTAAAGTACTAGAAGACTAAAAGAACATTCAGAAATTACTAGTCAAAAACTATCTGTGACCCAGATACTCTTTGGATTTGCATGAGATGTTTCCAAAGCAGTCCGGGAAAGCCCACAAATTCAAAGCAGCCTCTTTATCCTCACCCCATTTCTGCTGAGTCCAGGAACCTTATTTCATTTCCTGCATGGTAGGCATTTTTTAGGGACTAGGTAAGCCATGACATCTGCACTGCTTTCTGAGTCACTGTCGTGAAATGATACATGCTTGGGTGTAGTACAGCTACTTGGTTCCCAGAGAAAACAAACAAACAGAAGTCAGCTAGGAACTTGAGATTTGCTAAAAACAAAGACAACATACAATTCAAAATTTTTTATTTATTTAAAAAAAAACCCAGGGCTTTCAGTTTTTAAGTTTCCAAATGATATTTTCTGACCCTGGGAAAATACTTGAAATGAGAGCTCTGGCTCTGCATGCCTCATTTTAGGCACATGCCATAGTTTGTGAAGGGAACTCATCAGTCCTCTTCCAAGAAGGTCTTGTCTCTGGATGATTGAAACATAAAGTTCCTATTTTTTTAGACCGATGGGGCACGTATTCATAGAAAAATCCCCATATTTGAATAGCCTTAAAAATAATTTCATGATTTTTATATATATAAAGGGTAAATGTTTATTGATTCTATTAACAGTCATACAGGACAGTGTCCTAGGTTCTGGACAGCTATAAAGAGTGAAATATAGTTCCTGCTCTCACAGAACTTGGAGTATAGTATATGGGGATGAGCATGAGACATGAATACAAAAGCCCCTAACTTTAGCATATTATGCAATTACAAATAAAGCATATAGGGACTTTAGAGATGGAGGAGGAAAACAATACAAGTTAAGTCTCCTATTTGGTCAGAATAGAATCTATTTAGGGATAGTATTCAGATTTCTTAAATCTTTGAAGTAAGAAATAGAAGCTAGAAGTGTTACTGGGAAATTCCTAGAACAACAACAAAAACAAAAGTTTGAGTAAATGATTAATCCTGCCTTCCTCTCAGACGAGGAGTAAAGTTGAGTCAAAACTGTTATTAAGTACTTATATCATGACAAGCATGGTTGAGATATTAAATTCTCCAATCATAATAATATCTTAGTATCATTGGCTTCATTCTTAAGATGAACTAATGAGACGAGAGGTCAAATAACTTGCCCAAGATCACACATAGAAAACGGTAACGTCAGGATTAAGAGTTAAGTGTGTCTAGCTTCAATGAAGTGGCCTTGCAAAGGCAAAAGCTGAGGAGAAGAGCAAACACAAGGCATGTGAAGCAATTTAAGGATTTAATAAGCAATTTAAGCCTAGCAAGCTTAGGCAAGGTTGTGCTGTGATAACAAACAGCCCCCAAGTGTTGGTGGCTTATAGCAACAAAGTCTACTCCTGGCTCATGTTACATGTCTGCTGCAGGTTTGCTGGGGCTCTACTAGAGTTCTCTTCTCTCGGCAGCCCTGGTTGAAGAAACTACCCCTATTTGGAGCACTGCAGATCTCACAGCAGGAAGGAAACCCCTTAAGGCTTCTGCTCGGAAGTGGCACACACCACTTTTGCCCTCATTTTCTTGACCAAAGTAAGTCACATGGGCAACCTGAAGTTAATGGGGCAGGGATGTGTAGTTCCCCTTAGGGAGGAGCAGCAAATATTGTGAACGAGAATATAATCTAACACGTCTTCCCTCTTGGTAGTATAATACCATTCCCTCCTTTCTGCACCATATATTTGCCCTGACTCCAAAAGAGACAATTCAAAATTCCTATTTATTCATAAGACTAGGCCGAAAGTTCAGGATCTTGTGACACTCTCTATATCAGGTCTGGATGTTGTTTGTTTTGATCCAGAGACCTATAAGTTAAACCACAGGTAATTTTGCCCCCTACACACCCGATACACAATGATGGAACAAGAGTGGGATAAACTCAATAAATATTTCCACATGGAAAGACAAGAAGAGGAGACACACATCAATCCCTGGGTCATTGAAATCCTAAGATTCCACTGGGTAGCCACAGTGGGGTACCCTTGACCTGGGGGTGGGCCTCCCAGTTCAAGTCACTACAGATCTGGGGAAAGCTTGATCTGTGGGAAAGGGTGACAGGTTTTGTGTTGGAAACAAAAGTAAAGATTTGATTTTACCCGGACTGGACTTTTAAATGATTGAAAGGGAGTCTTAATCTGGACAACAGAAAGTAACCAAAAGCTCTTTGATCAGCGGAAGATGTTTTAAGGGACAGAGAAGGGAAACTCAACAGAGCTCTGTTGAAAACATTGACTAGAAGAACTGCAAAATCATTGCATGTTTCTATCTCACTGAGTTCAGATTTTTTGTAAAACCAGAATTGGCAGATAGAGGGGGGAAAAATCAAAGATGACTGTATTTTCTATCCTTGATGGCTAGAAAAATGATGATACTATACATAGACATTGGAAATATAGAAGAAAACAGATTTCAGAAAGGAGGCGGTAGATTTAACTTTGAATATTTTAGATTTGCTAAGTGCTCAACATTGAGCTAAATATTATGGTCAGGAGAAAGGGAAAGAGTAGAATTATAAGAAACATGTTCAGACTCTGGACACTCCCAGCGTATCGCGCTAGGTAAGACTAACCTACAGGAAGCAAAGGTGGCAATATCATGTTTGGATTTGATTGTTGACCTGCTTTTAATGAAAGAGGAGATTTGGCAAGTTAACTCCTTCTCCTCTTCCTGCATGGGGCTGAGACTGTGCCCTGTCTGTCTCAGTGCTACATTTATGGCTCCTAATAACCTCTGCCCAACTTCTTTGGCTGGAATACCCAAATGTCAGAGTTTCCAAGCAGTCCTCTGCCCACTGCACAACATACAACCTTCATCACTGAGGAACATCCTTGGACAGGCAGGTCTCAAGGACAGAGAAAAAAAGGGCAGAGCAGAATTGGGATAAGATTGACGGCCTCAAAACCTAAGCCACAAAGAAGTCTAGATGGGTATATGTGTGGCTGAATCACATGTCATGGATAGGCATCCTTGGACCACTACTATAAGAATCTCTTCACCATCATAGAATAGCTCATTTTTTCACTTTCTCCTTCTCTGAAGATAAGTCAGAACTCAGTAAGTTTTCATCTATTCTGTACCACAACTATATAATTATTTTTCAAAAACATGTTATTTATGTTAATATGCAATTGGTTTGTTCTTATTTTTAGTAAAACATGATATTTAAATATTTTTATTTAATGTATTTAATTAAATACATATTTAATTTAAGAAAATGTAGAAATGTACATACATCTTAAATGTAGACTAAATTTAAGAAAATGTAGTCATCTTCGATTTTTTTTCCACCTCTATCTGCCAATTCCTGCTTTACAAACAGTATGAACTCACTGAGGTAGAAATAGGCAATGATTTTGCAGTTCCTCTAGTCACTGCTTTCAAGAGTGTTCTGTTGAATTAACATGTTTAACTAATACATTTAATATAATGTTACTAATAATAATTAATATATTATTTAAAATAACAAATGTTTTAAAATGTCTCTGCTTTAATTTTTAATACAGTTAACAATAGCTATAACCCATATTTTATTTCATTTTTTTGTTTTATTGATGTATAATTGACAAAATTGTAAGATATTTAAAGTGTGCATTGTGATAATTTGCTATACATACACATTGTGAAAGGATTTCTCCCATCTAGTTAATTAACACATCCCACATCCCATATCCATCACCTCACAAATTTATTGTTGTGTTTTTTTCCTTTGGTGAGATAATTTAAGTTATACTCTCAGCATATTTCACTTATACAATACAGTGTTATCACCTATAGTCACCATGTTATACATTAGATGCTCAGACATTATTCATCTTATAGCTGAAAGCTTGTACTATTTTACCAACTTCTCCCTATTTCCCCCACCCCTGAGACCCTGGTAACCACTTTTCTACCCTCTGTTTCTATGAGTTAGACTTTTTAATTAAATTCCACATATAAGTGATACCATGCAGTATTTGCCTTTGTCTGTCTGGCTTATTTCACTTAGCATAATGCCCTCAAGGTCCATCCACGTTGTCTCAAACAGCAGAATTTCCTTCTTTCTCATGGCTGAGTATTATTCGACTGTACATACATATCACTTCTTTTTTATCCCTTCATCCACCGATAGGCATTTATGTTATTTTCATATCTTGGCTATTGTGAATAATACCTCAATGAACATGGGAGTGCAGATCTCTCTTCAATATTCTGTTTTCATTTCCTTTGGAAATATACCCAGTAGTGGGATTGCTGGATCATATGGTAGTTTCATTTTTAATTTGTTGAGGATCCTCCATACTGTTGTCCATAGTGGCTGCACCAATTTATATTCCCAGTAACAGTGCACAAGCTTTCCCTTTTCTCCACATCTTGACCAACACTCGTTGTCTCTTGTCTTTTTGTTGACAACCATTCTAACAGGTGTGAGGTGATATCTCATGTAGTTTTGATTTGCATTGCCCAGATGATTAGTGATGGTGAGCAGCTTTTCATGTTCCTATTGGCCATCTGTATGTCTTCTTTGGAAAAATGTCTATTCAGTTCTTCTACGGCCTGCAAATCAGTTATTGTTGCCACTGCCTATGCTTTATCCCATATCCACAATAAATATCATTAGTTTTGCCTGGGCCAGGGACTATCACTTGTGTTTGCAAATGATAGGAGAGCCCACTGGAATCAAAG
The DNA here is from genome assembly GCF_041296235.1 of Equus asinus. Classification (NCBI taxonomy): domain Eukaryota; kingdom Metazoa; phylum Chordata; class Mammalia; order Perissodactyla; family Equidae; genus Equus; species Equus asinus. Next base: position 87,352,391 of record NC_091793.1, on the reverse strand, counting down.
CATCCTGAGTGCAGGGACTATGTTATTTTCATCCCTGTATCCCCAGTACTAGCCTGGAGCCTAGCACATGGTAGTCACCGAATACGAAAAGTTTATACAAACGAACAGAGTGATAGCTTGATTCTTAATATAAAATGAGTTTCTCAGTTTGCTCGACATTCAAAGGAGAATCAGAAATGATATTAATGACGTTAAAATGAGAAAGTGCTGAAGTGACCTACCATCAGTAGACCTGAACAGACACCATATGATATTATATTTTAAAATACAACAATAAAACAGTAACAGCTAACTTTATTTGAGTGCTTCATGTGCCAAACACTGAGCTACGCACTTTACACTCATTATCTCTCTTATTCCTGATAATAACTCCAGGAGTCAGGTATGATTATTGTTCTCATTTAACAGATGAAGATACTGATAGTTGCAGAGACTAAAGCACACAGCTGCCCAAAGTCACACACCAGTGAGGGACAGAGCTTGGATTCTGACTCCACCAAAATATACTATCCCCCATAAAATGATAAAAAACTGCTTAGAGCCTTTATGTCCATATGTCAATCTATTCTTAGCAACCCAGAGTAAGGTGAGAGGCTCAGGTAATATCTCTATTTACAAATGTGGAAACTGAGTGACAGAAGAGTCTTGCAAGTTACCTAAGGTCCCACATTAAGTGAGGAGCAGAGCAAAGTCCTACCCAGAGGCATCTCCTGCTTGAGCATGGAGCCACTGTCTCCCAGGAAATCTGTGAACTCAACAGGTATTTCAACTGAACCAACACTTACTTAGTGTGTATCCCAATGCCCGAGGTAGGCACAGATTCTGTCTTTCAAGGACTAAATCCTATTCAGTACAACAATTCATAGACACTTTGAGTACCACTGCTTGATGAGTGAAACCGTACATATTAGGTAAAGAGAAAGGCTAGCTGTGTATAGGCTGGGAAATGAGTGAGAGATGATTTACGGTAGACAAAAGGGGGGAATATGGGAAAGAGAGGTGAGAAAGACTGACTGCTTGTGTAAACTAGCAGTCATCCTTTCCTGAGATATGAAGAGATGCAAACAAGAGATCAAAAGATTGGGTGTGTGTTTCAGCTTTTTGACTAATACTACCTATAAAGCCTAGGGTAACTCACAGTATTCCTGAATCTCAGTTTTCTATCAACAAAATGAGGAGGTTGGGCCAGATCAATAATTTTCCATTTCTTCCTTATACCATTCCCAGTCCTGCCACCAATAGATAAATCTCTCAATACACTGTGTCTTTCCAGACATAATATTTAATGTATGTACAAGGTAAGCACACACACACACAGATGCACGCACACACCTACATCTTTTTTACACAAATAGGATTATATTATGCATATTTTTCTGCAACTTGCATTTTCCACTTAATTATAGATCTTGAAGATCTTTTGCTAACAATACATACAGATTTAGTTTTCCTTTAAAAACAGCTATTTAGTATTCCATTGTATGAAGGCACCATAATTTATTTAGACAGATCCCTATTGAAAGACATTTAGGTTGTTTCTAATTTTTTGTTATTACAAACATTGCCATGGTGAACCTCCTTGAGTAATTTAAATCTTCAGTGTTAGGCAGAGAATACATTATTCTTTGTGGAACTCCTGAAGCATTGCCACGAAGCCCCAGGGTTCCAGGAAGCGCAGTTTGAAAACCAGTAAACAAGACGATCTTAAATTTTTTTTCCCCTCAATTAAACACAACTCTCTTGACCTTTAGTGTTTGTTTCACTCACACGTTATTTTGCAGTATTTGCTAACAGTTTCAAGTGAGTAGATATGTCTTGTTTCTCAAACTAAGTTATAATCATTTTGAGGCTCCAGATTGTTTAGCATCTTAGATTCTTCAAGCACAGCATTGAGCGAGGCATAAGAGGTACCCAATGTATGTTGAATAGTAATTACAAGAGAATTGGGTTGGTAAAACAGAATACTCAGCTACACTTCTTTGCCAGTTGTACGTGTGCAAATAGGAGAGCGAGTACCTAATAGTTAGTCTTCAGTATAGAGAGCTTGAGTGGGTCACAGGCAGTTTAACTACACCATTTCTCAGATAGCAGTGTGAAGGTGAAATGGGTAATGCTTCCATGCATGCTTTGCATTTCCAGGGTTGCCAGCCATGCCCAACTCTGGAGGCATCATTCATGTTGTTTCCATGTAAATGGTACCTCCTAGATTTGTGCTCCAATTGGCTAAATTCACATAGAATACAACATGAATTGTGCCCACTAAAATTGTACACAACGTTGATAAAATACATATTACCTTCTCCTCTATTCTCAGGAACTTTGTTCCATCCATCATTCTCTCCGTTGTGTGCATCTCTAGTCCCTCGCATTCTCCTTACTCTTTCCATACAAACTTGCTGAAGTGTCTTTCATCATCATAGTAGTAGTCATGATGCTGCTGCTGCTGCTGATGATAATGATAAATCTCTTGCCTACATCACATCTTTTTCAGAGGTGAAACTTTTTGAGAGTAGTCTACACTCCTGTCCTCAACTTTACAACCACTCCACCTGTTGATTTTCAGGCCTTATCTTATGTGACTTCTTTGTGGCATGAGCCATTATATACCATCTCGTTCTTCTGGAAACTCTCTCCGTCCTCCCCTTTTGTGATCGCACTTTCCCCTGGTTTTTCTCCCAGCTCTCTGTTCCCCTCTCAGTCTTCTTTAGGAGCTCTTCTGTCGCTACTCAGTCCTTATGTCTTGTCTCTCAGGGCTCCATCCTCTGGCTCTGTTATCCTTAGTTTAGTCTATTTCCAATTCATTGGCCTAAGGCAAATCTCTTCCTCTAAAACTTGCTCCTCCTCCTAGGTTCCATATTTTTGAAATCTATTTTTAAAATTCCATTGTAATTTGCCAAATATACTACTATCTACCCAGATGCCCAGGTCTGAAAACTTGAAGCTCCTACACCACTCCCAGTCCCATTACCAGGAGGTAAAACTCTCAATATATTGTACCCTTCCAGAAATAATATTTAATTTATATATAAGCTTATATGCATTATAAATTCAATTCATCCTTGACTTTCCATTCTTTCTTATCTCTAACATTCCATCAGTCACCAAGTTAAGTTAGTTCTAACTCTTACATATATGCTGATCTGTTTATGTCTTACTCCCACAGACACGCTCTAGGCAAACCAACATCTTCCTATATTATTGCAACAGTTTTCTAACTGGACTCCTTGCCTCTGATCCAGTCCTTTCCAATTCATTGTGCTTCAGGTGAACTTTCTAAAATATACACCTGCTCAGATAAATCAGATGTCTAATATCTTCAGTAGTTTCCTATACCATTCAGGATCAAGTCCAAATTCAGTTTGTTTAGTACAAAAGCCTTTCTTAATCTTGTCCTGTTTATCTCTCAGCTTTATCTCCTATCACCTCTTCCATCTCATTGTCTCTCTGTTTACAAACTCACTTTCTTCTTCTTGGAATACTATTTCTCATCTTCCTGTGCTTTTCCCCATCTGTACTTCCTTCTTTGTAACACTGACTTTCATCATTCTTATACATCTACCTCAAGCATCATCTCTCCAGAAAGCCATTTTGGCCTAGATTCTCATTTGACCTTTTCCCTCAGTCTGTGCTCACACAGGTCTTGAATACAACTTTCTCTTAGCATTTGCCAATGTGTGGTGCAATCACTGATCCTTCTCCTACTAAACTGTAAACCACTTGATGTCTTTTTCTACTTTGTATTTCCAATACTTAGAACAAAAAGTAAATACTAGTTGGATGAATGAATAAACTATATTTTGATAGGCTTATTTTGAGGAAGAGTGCTTATTTTTGTTAAATCTGAATACCCAAATCTTGAAAATTTAATAAATGAATCAATATTTTTTCATGATTATGAAACTGTAGATTTAGTTATGATTGGTGTAAAGTACTTTAATGCAAATGAAAATTAATTTGTAACACATTCCTCCTTCTACTTAACTCCTCTCCATTATATTATTAGAGCAGACATGGTCAATAAGCTGTTTTGCTTTAGAGAAAAAAAAATGAGGCTGACGTCTACATTTGTTGATATTTTGTAACACTGCCAAATAAGAGTCAATAAAAAGCGATCGAAAGAAAGTTGGGGGACAAACAGATCTTATAACACCTTTTTCTGAAACAAAATGAGAGTATTTCCTTTTTCAGTATTCACTATGGTCATCCATATATCCTTTCATTCTTGTTTTTCTGTATTCATGTTTCTCCCTTGAACTCCTTATCTCTCTAGTCCCTTATCCTGAAAGCTCTTATTTTATCTCTCACTCCACCATTTTCCTCCAGGTTTTCTAAGTCTGTCTCCTCCCCAAGCCAAGTTCCCCAGGCTTTACTTGGCCCCCTGACCCCTCCTTCCTCTCCCAGGACTGTATTTCCCCTGCCTCTCGTTTGCCTCCCAGCAACCTAAGCAGAACAATACTGGAAGTGGAACTGGCACTCTGACAAAAAGGAGAGCAGTTGGAAAGAAAACTTTACTCATCAAGAAAGAGGCAAGTATCTTAAAAATATCTGTGGGAAGGTGTTGCTAAATCATCTGCTTCTTCAGATGTGGAACTTTCAACAATATGGTTTCCAGTTCGGTGGAGGTGGGCAAGAAGCGCCTTCTTGGGCTGGATGACTGAGCAGATGCGAGGAATTATAGACCTCAGTAACTTAGCCTTGAATAAAATTCAAGATTTTCCCCCTTTTATTCATGTTCTTTCTTTCTTTCTGAAAGCCCCGTTGCAGGAATTCAAAGGGCCAAGTTCTGCCCTCAGCTGTGAGTCATGACTCCCACTGAAGCCAAGGAGCTCATATGTATGTATTCAGAGGAAGTATTGGGCCTTGGGGACTCAGATTAAATAACAACAGCCCAGTCATTTGTTTGCTTATTTGCTTAAACCTTTATAAAAGAAGCACAAGGTCTGCTGTACCTGAATGCCTTTTTATGATCATTTTAAAAACACACGGTAGAATTTAAATTCCCACAGTAGATCTCCTGCATTATAACACAAATAATAACAGTCTATCTTACCCTGTGCCCCAGGTCCAGGAGAGAGTCATAGGAAAAGAGGCAGGAATAAATTTCTAACGTGCCAGCCTTTCACTGCGAAAGTTCTGTTTGCATCCTCAGGGAACTCAGCACCAGGGACTGAATTCAGTGTTCCCTGTAAACGGCATGAAATACCTAAACAGCTTTTATTTTTCAGAGCCAGATAGCTGAAGGTAATAAGGGCCACTCCACTGGCTTTAAGAAAAACAAAGGTACAAGCTAGATTCCATCCCTGAACTTTTCTCTCTAATACCTTCCTCTCCTGGTTCATGTACCTTTTTCTCTTGGGCTTTCCTCCTACAAGAAAATCAAAATCATATCCAATATCAGTTCTCTTTGCTATCCCTCTCCCAAAGGTTTTTTTTCCTATTAGTACAGAATCAATGTACTTTATTTAATCAAAATAACAACTATATCCAATATTTTTTTAAAAAGATGATTTCTCTAACTTCTAAAATGTGTAAAAACTTTGTACTCTGCTATTACTGTTGTAATGTATTTCTTTATTTTTAAAGAGCTTTCATTTACATTTCTATTGATTTAAAAGATGTTAAACGTCAATCCATTATAAAACAATAAAAACATAGAGATGAATACAGCAAAAGGTAAAAGGGAACTTCTACCAATTCCATTTTTCAGAGGCTTTTAACAGTTCTCACAGTATTTGTGTTTAAATTTTTAGAAGTAAAATGAAATATTGAAGAGATTGGCCAAATACATATATCGTTGTCTCTCTTCCAGATATTTCTCAGTTCCTCACTCCCTAGAGAGGTATTTAGGGGCAGACAGGAGTGCTCCAGTCACCTCTGGCTTTTATTAATATCAGCCCCGGAATTTGGCACCTTCTCTGCCCAAGTACAGATCTACCTGGCAAATTCCTTCCCTGCAGCTTGTCCTTGGCCTTCATCTTACTGCCTGAACACAAGTGGAAATGCCTTCCCACGCTTCTTAACTCCAGCTACTCCCAAGATGCCCAAATGCCAGGATTCAGAGTTCATTCTCATTGTGCCCAGTCTCTATCCTTTGTTTTTCTCTTGGCCTGAAACTTGACACTTTGGCTCATATGGCAAAATTAGGCCTATGTTTGTTTCTATGTATAAAGAGGATTAAACTGAACCAATATTAAACAAACAAACAAACAAAACTTTGTAACATTGACATTGCTTATGGATACTAGAGAACTAAGGAAAAAACAAAACTAGTAGGATTATGTAAAGTAACATTAATGACATCACTTATGTGAAATGGTTATTATTTATATCTAAATCCTAAAGTACACAATACTGATTAACCATATTATTCAATACATGTTATCATTCATTCATCTCTTAAGCAAACATTCATTGCCTAGTGAATTTTAATTTCATTGTAAATATGATTTTATGACACCTGTATCAGATATTGTTTTATAGGTTAACACCCTCCTTATAGAAACATCATCTCCATTCTTTGGAATGATTACTGCTTCAAACACATTCTCTAACTTAATGGTCAGCATGAGTTGCCATATTTAATGTGAGCCCACACACTTGACCATTATTGGTGGATCCAGTAATAGGCACTGGACTCAACCTAAGCCAAAAAGATTTCTTCTTCGGGAATTTTTTGAATGAGAACTGACGGCCAGTTTGTTTTTGCCCTGAGGGGGAAGCTGTGGGAATGGGATCTGAAACCCAGGAGCTTCTGGGTACTTTCTTTCCCACACATGGAACAGTAGTTCTCAACCTTGGCTGCACATTAGGATCACCTCGGGAACCTTTGAAAAAATGCCCTGGCACCAACCCCCAGAAATTCTAAATGACTTGATCTGGGGTGGGATCCAGGTGTCAATATTTCTTTGAAACTCCCCAGGTGATTTGAATGTGCAGCTAGCAATGAGAACCACTGAACTGGAAAAAAGTTTACAGTGAGAAGGAACAGAGTCATGACCAGCAGCAATCGCCAGAAGAGACACACAGACACACACTGGTGGCCAACCAACTCCTGTTTTAGGTATTCCGCAGGCTGAATTGCTTCCCAGGCTTTCTTTCTCACTATTCTGTTGATGAATTCTTTTTTCAAATTACCTGAGATATTCCAGTGTCTTTCCAATAAATCCTCCTTTTATCCTAAGCTAATTTAAGTTGCATTTGTGTGATCTGCAAACAAAGAAGTCCATACTAGATCTCTGTTTTTATGTGCTCAGGCTTAATAGATTTTTACACTTGTAGAATGGTTTCTCTCCATTCGTGTCCTCCTTCACTAATTTTTAAAGCAATAATGCCGACAATATTCCAGGTTCTGTGCTAGTTACCAGGAATACTAAAACAAAGAGACTATACAATCCTTTTATTTGAGCAGCTTCCAATCGAGTGAAAGAAATGGCACATCAGCAGAGAGAAACAGCAACATAAGAAGACATAATATAAGTATTGGCTAGTTACTTTGAGAACACTGAGGAAGTGTATAGTCTGGTGAAATCAACAGAAGCCTTCACAGAGGAGGTAGCCTTGGTAGTACCTATGGAGGAATGAATTAGTGTCACCTGGTAGACAAGGGAGGGTCAACTGAGGAACTACATAGCCAAGGGCCCAGCTTTATAAGATAGTAAGGGGAATATTAGGGGAATTAAAATATTTTTGTTATGGCTTGGGCTGAAAGTTCATCCTAGGAGTCAGGGGGCAGGGCAGAGACAGACAAAAACCATGGACACCTGCATTTGCCATGCTTAAATATTTGAGATTTTAGCCTGTGGCTCCTGCAGAGACTTTAGAATGGTTTAGATAGAGCTGTGCCATGAACAAATTTGCATGCTGGAAAAATTTCTCTGGAGAACAGATTGGGCAGAGACAAGACCGTCAGGAAGCAATCAAGTCAGGAGGCTATTGAAACCGTCCAGGAGAGAAATGATACGATCGTGAACTAAGACTTTGACAGTGAGAACCTAGTAAAAACAAAAAAATAGAAAGTAGATTCCCCTGGATGTGATAATCAGTTGAAATCAATTAAAGAGAGTGTATATGTGTGGGAGTAGTGAGAAAAAGAGGATGGGAGCGAAACCCTAAAGAAGGCTTATATATAAGGAACATCAGGGTATACAGTTGGAAGAAAAAATGCTTGCAAAGGGGAAGGAGAAGAAGCAAGAGAACTGAGAAAGCATCGTACTGTGGAAATTAAATCTCCAGTGTCTTCTGTACTGAGTTTAAATACAATGTAATTATCCACCAAATAAGGTTCGTTTTTTTTTCTTTAGATATATCTTGTTTGCACTCCAAGACTAATCAGGGCATAGAACTGATTAAACATAACCAAGGGCTGCTGTTTTTTCTGAGCCTCCTCCCGTGCCCCAGCCCCCAGAAGCCCAACTTTATCTGTACTCGGATAGTCTGGCAAATGGGAAAACTGGAGAGAGATGAGGAGGGAGAGAGGGCAAAGCATACAACTAGATGTCTGGTGTTGACCCACTTAGGGGTGATGACAGTGGGACAAAATCCAGGCCAGCTGTGGGCTTGTTGGCAGGTGAACAAACTGGAGGTAAGGCCTCATTGAAGAGGTCTGGAGAACTCCAACAGGGAACAATTGGAATAGTGGAAGGCTTGCTTGAAGCTTCAGTATGTGGTTACAGTGTAGGGCAGTATATTCATAAGGTGAGACTATTGGTCTAGGCTCTCAGATCTAACATGAGATTTCTATCTTTATCATTTTCTTTGTTCTCTCTAGGCCGTTTACTTTAGCAAATGGTTCTTATTTAGATTTTAACTACTGAGTAGCTATATTCTGACTAATAAAATCTCCTCCTACTATGTAGTCTGCATCCACAATATCCCACATTGATGTAAATATGACCACAGTTCTCACGAACCGGAGAATGGGACACCGTAAACTATCACAGTTGTGTGTGTGGTGGGGGATAGGATGAGGGGCAGTCTGGTGAATGGGGTTTTTTCCCCTCCAAATAGATTTCTACCACAGATCCTTACTATACTTAGTGTAAAATTCAAAAGATTTTACCCGGACCAAAAGACACATGTGTCCTGCGTCCACGTCATCTCACAGCCCTTTCCCTCCTTGACTACATTCCAGCCACTCTGACCTTTTGGTTTTTTTTTTCTCATTGGGCAAACAAAGTCATGGTGTCCAGTATAGACAGTTTCAATAGTATATTTTTTTAATTAATGGAATACTGGATTTAAGTCAGGGCTTCAAATATGAGAGGAGACAGGAAGTCATTTCTTAGGAGTGAAGGAGAGGGAGAGAGAAGTTGGAAGGAAGGAAGCAGGAAGTCCCGCAGGCCCAGAGCAGAGGCTGGAAGAAGCTGCTGTTGCTAGATGACCTTCTCTGTCCTAGCAATTCCTCAGAATGTGCCTCCAGCAACCAATGGGCAGTCAGGATCTTCCTCCCTGGGAAATAGGGACTACAGAGGTAGAGGGAAAAGTCGAGAACATTTCAAGGAAGAAGCTGAATGAAAGTAGTTCCTGAATGAACTACTCTCCCATGCACTGTGAAATATCTTATTTATAAAGGGTCTGAAACCATCTTTTAGTGGGCTAATCAGATAGGAAAACTAGCTCACTTAGAAATCGAAATAATGCATACCAACTTCACTTCCTTTTATTCTCTTAAACACTGGTTATAACATTTGACTCTAAAGGAAAAATGCTATATCCCTAAGACCAGTAGTCTCTGAACTCTCCCATTATGTAGCAAACTTGTACAGTCCTAAATTTGCTACAGCTCAATTAAATTCCAATTTCATTGTGTGCCTACTTGGTGCCACACTAGGCACTGACAAAACTGGTGTGTGAATGCAGTGTGTGTGTGGTGTGTGTGTCGTGGAAGGGGACAGTTCTGGCAGAAAGGGCAGAGGGAATGATCCATGTTTTTAAATTAGTGTTATTTAATAGTGAACTGGAAGGAAAGGTGATAAATTAGCAAAAGTGTGAGCAAAAAAGGAAACGGAGAGTTTTAAATTAAACTGGAATTTTTAAATCCATCCTTAACAGCCCAAAAAAGAGAGCAAGATGGTATCAGGTGCACAGAACTCAACAGTTCTGGCAGCTTGGATGTTGTAGGAATTTGGAACACTGATTTCTGACGAAGGAAATGTGGAGAAAGGGGATCTAGTAAGAGCAGTAGTTCCTAATAGCAGTGCATAGATACAGAAAAGAGTTGTTGAGAAAGCCTGAATTTTCAATGACCCATCAATAATATCTGAAGGACAAATAGTCATTGATGAGAGGAAGGAAGTGTTTCTATATTTTCATTCTGCCTCAGTTGAATTTGCCTTCCAGGCTTCCATTCTCTCTTCTTTTGGTAACAACACTTGACTTTTTTTTGAGAAACCACCTCTACCTCATTGTGTATGGTCTTGGTGGGGCTGCTAGTTTTAAGGAATCCTGCCAGATCCTAGCCAAGGAGTGAGCACTTGCCATCGACTAAGACTCTGAGCAGAGCAGAGTGATGCAAAGTTGGAAAACACGTGGAACTGATTCATCTTAACGGCAGTGTTCTGAAGAGACTGCCCACAAGATTCTGCTCCGCAGAACTCTCTTTCCCCAGAGTGTCTGATTCCTGTCCTTTTTCAGGCTGAGATTTACATCTTTCCTTCCATTTATTTACCTTTTAACCTTTATGTATTTGTTTCTTGGCTTTATTCGGCCAAATTTGGTTTTCTATATTTGCAAACAAATGATCCCAGGAAAAACATTGGAGACATTACCTGGTAGATTACTCAATGCAGTTATAGTTAGATTATGGATTAGTTTTATTTTTTAATAAATTACAGTATTCTCAAACTCTACAAAACTTTGGAATTTGAGCAAAATTGTAATTTAATTTTTTTGTATCATGCCAACTGCATTGCAGAATTTGGAAATGGTGTAAGATTCTGAATAACACACTATGCCAGAGAAAAGCATAGGCAGGTCCTAGAGATATGTTAAAAATAACCTAATCCAACTGTAGGAGTTTTTTTGCTAATCGAGGGGATGCCTATAAAGTAGAAAGGGGTGAAGCAAAGATAAAAATCAAACAAGAAAATGCTAATTGCTAACCTACAATGATTTAAGGGATGTGAGAATAGACATTATAAACATTCTTAGGTGTGATAATTGCATTAAGATTACACACGAAAATATTCTTTTTATTTTTTCATGTGTTTAGGGGTGAAATAACATGACATCATGATTTCCTTTAAATATGTTCCAGCAATAAAAACAACATCAAAGAAATCATGAAATCTAAAACAAGTGTAGCAAACATGTTGATGACTTCATGGAAGTCCCTTATAATAGTAACATTCTCTCTACTTTTGTATATATTTGGGAATTTCCAAAGTAATGAGCTAAAAAATATCCAGTGAAACACCTTTAAGAAGTTAATTCTTCTGTGTATGTGTATTCTTGAGTTGACATTTAGGTCCTTTCATCATTTTTGAAAAACCCTTGGACATTACATCTTTTGGCAGTGATTTTCACCCCATCTTTTGTAATCTGCTCAGTCTCATGATTTATAAAAGATTTACTTATTAGCAGTGACCTGCTGACAGTAAATTACTTTATTAAGCTCTTTCTTTGAAATATACTCCCTCCTTTAACACGCCCATCTACATCCAAAGGAAAATCAAATGGTAGGGATGCAAAATGAAGAAGAAAAAGCCTATGCTTACCTAACTTGATTTCTGTGCTCAACCTCTTTAAATGCTAAAATAATATGCCACCAAAAATCTTATTAAATGTCTTTTAGGGAAAACAAATTACTTTTCAAATATTCAAACCTACTGAAAAGATGTAAAGCTACCAGATTACCTAACACTGGTAGTCTTTGCTTCACCCTTGATGTTCAGGTAATTTTTAAAACCCTCAACTAGCCTGGCAAAAATCCTATTTCATTTTTTTTGCTTCTACTTTTTAATAGCAGCTGATACTGGAGAACAAAGGTGTCACAGAACAAAATGAGTCACTATCCAAACTATGAGAATGCTAGTGTGAACAATTATTGTACATAAATTAGATCACAGTACTTCATTCTCTTGCTTGGGTACAGCTAATATAGTCCATCCTCTTGATTTTTGCAATGTTTACTACAATAATGAACAATTTGGTTAATCTGCCTGTAAAAATTGATTTTGTTTGTCCTCCAATATTTTGTACTAATAAGTATTTCCCTTTAAAACATAGCTGGTTCTGCCTCATCAACTTCAGACTTTCATTTTTGAGTGAATCTTCTAATTATAAAATCATCCGGTGACAGTCTGGACAAAAATGGCATTCTGGTTAATACTCACCACAAAAGAATATGGATGCCTGAATTTATACCAATGCACATTCCCCCTTATTAAAAATGGAAGAACATGCAAGTTAGTTATTGACTATAGTTATGACTATACAGTCATACTGTTTCAGTAGGCAGAGACAAACGTAGGTGCTAACTATTCAGACAGAAATAAAAAAGTATTTGTTAAAGGAGGTCAGATAGTTTTACGTGAGTTAATTTGCAGAAGCAAATTGAAAACTTGAAAAGTTCTGATGATAGGCGACACCAATTGGCATTTTCTCAAACATTCTGCTAAAAGAAAAGAGGGAAGTTTGATAACATCAAGATCAGCTTCCCTTTTGTAAAGTTTTCTTAAATCATAACTTCTTTTCTATAGGAACAAAAGCAGCATGGCCCTATTTCAAAATGGGGACAAATAAATACTAAATAGAACTGAAAAAGATTTCAATGTGTCCATTTCATATGGTTCTTCCACTCAACTACAGGAATGTTATGTGGATTTGTTCAGGAATTATTGAAAAAGCAACAGGAAAAAGAATACAGTACATTTTTTTTCTCTATTTGGTCTATGAATTAAGGGAAAAGTGATACAAGAAATGTTATTAACTGTACTCTACTCACGGGAGCAGCAAACTGTAGCTAGCCTGTGTTTTGTTTATTTCTCCCTTGTTTCAAAAAAAGATTTCAGGCACCTATAAGATTTTTGAGCAAGAGCGTAGTTACTGACAAAAGAGTCTCTGAAGTGCTTGAGAACCCGTAAGAGGAGGGTTCTCCCTGCTCCTTCTTTATGTGTGTATGTAGCTCTCAAACAGTGATTTGGAAACGCTTCATAGCAAAAACTGGCCTTCTGCTGTCAGAGAGAATGTTTCAGGGGTAGATCAGCAAATAGTATAGACCAGTGACTTCTGCAAAGTGTTTGGCCTCTATGGAAATCATTCTTCCATCATTCATGCTCTCCACCAAAACTGTCTGATTCATCCTTCCCACAGGTCTCGACCCAGGTGTGTGAGGGCAGCACCCAAAGTACAGAGAGGGGTGAACCTCTCTGTTTCAGCATTGCACACATCTGTGAGGTAAGAAATTAGGACTACAAGTGGCGAATGCCAAAGAAATTTAGTTGATGCACTTAAGGACTGAAATTTAAGCAGCAAATACAAATCAATCCACTTCTGACTGCCATTAGATATGGGAACCCCATCCATCTGAGAGCCCAGAAGATGGACTGTTAATGATATGTGACCAAGATGGAGAAAAAAAGAGGATCTAAGCATGACAAGGACAAACATATTTTTCCTGGGCATAATAGGTTAAAGATTTCACTAATTTTTTAATTTTGGGGAGGATTGGAAGGTAGTGCCAGAACTGAACTATATAAAGAACATTTTTTTCTACCATACAGCATACTATTTGCGATTTTTGTTTATCCATGTGTTCTTAAATGATCTGTTTAGTAAATTGTGCCCAGCTTATTCCATTATCCCTTTCTGCCATTTTAAGGTCCAGGACTTAAAACTGTTTCTGCAATTGTGAAAGAGAGATATCTAAATCTGGTTGTGTTCTTCAGGAAAGGCTACACAATACTGGCATAGTTAACAATAGCAGACCACTCAGCTCTTTAACTGTTAGAGGTTTACTTCTAGCTTATAAGAAATCTCTTGAGAGTCTAGTTGCTCTCCAGAGCAGCTCCCAAGGATCCAGGGGTGCTGTCTTCTTATAGCTACACCCTCTGGAAAATGGGGCTTCCAGAGCCACAGGGGCAGGGGAGAAAAGTGCTCCTAAGAACCTTGGCTGGAAGTGACAAACTTCATTTCCCCTCAAGCCCACTGGTCAGTACCAGTTACCTAGCCCCAATCTAACTACACAAGAGAGTAGAAAAATGTAAGAGAGCCACATAATGCCATTGTCCCTGACATATCTGATTACTACAAGTAAGATGTGTGCTAAGAATGACTAGACAAGGTAAGTAATACCTCTTCTAGAAGTCTTTCTCAAACATTAGCAAATATAAAATCATGCAGGAGCTTGTTAAATGGGCAGATTCCCAGGCCCGTATGTCAAGTTTAGTTTTGCTGAGTTGAGGTAGAAATAATACCTTAATCTGACTTATTCTACCAAGGTATATGTGTTGCATGGTGCATATGGAAAGAAGACTCTGTATGGTGCAGAGGCAATGTAAGAATTCTCTTTAGGGGACTGGAATGTCAATGAAATGAAACTAAAATTCAAAAACCATTCATAAAGGAAAGTCAGTGTTTTTTTAAGTCACCTCTTCTATACACAAGGGTGTCCATTTTGCCCTATGGTCCTGGGAAGTTGGACAAATATCCCACCATGCCTTGTAAGGACGAATGTAGCACTACCAAAACCTGTGTGGAGAATCACATTAGATCAGGGCCTTTGTCGAGGCTCCTTACTTTCTTCTCAGGTTTTCTTCCTCTTTTGCCAATTGCTCTTGTACTTGACTTGGAGAAAAAGCAATAAAGGAAAACATCATGTTTGCTTCTCCTCCAATCTCTAAAATAGGGTCATTTCATTCTTTATTTCCCCTCAGATTGTTACTGAGACTTCGTGCTTGTCAGTTGTTATTCTTTGGAAGGAAAACTAGAAGAAAAAAATTAGATGATAATATGAGTAATTTTAAGTGAAGGCATGCACAAAAACTTCTTGAAAATCAGGTTGCAGTATGCATTCTTATTTTAGATTTGCCCCTGTTAACATAGTCTCAATAAACAGGTGCATACACTTCCCCAAGCTGTCACTGTTGTTTATTTAGCCTGTATGCTTCAAAATCTACTGATGGATGATACCCAAACAGCTTGAAGCTTGACTTTCAGAAACCAGAGCCTTGAAGTTTTAATGAGACTTTCTTAAAGCGTAGTCCAAAGAGTTTGTTAGAACAGGAGCATATCTCTCAAAGATACCATAGGAGTATCACATTTGTATGTTAATTTTAGTTCAGCAAATAGGAAAAATGATTATGAGTAATAGCTCTCAGCTTTCAGATAGTTCTTTTCATGTTCAAAGTGCTTGACAAACATTAATTAAATCACTGGCAGTCAAATTAGATAAATATGTTCTCTGTATGTGCATAGCTGTACCTTCCATGCAGAGTCTTCTAAATCACATCGCTGCAGATCAAACATTTTTTTGCCATCTGAACTTGGTTGGCTGACACTGATTCCAAGCAACAGATAATTACTGGAAGGGCTAATCATGAGGAGAGATTATGTAAGCTTTCTTTGTTTTTAAACAAAAACATGAATTTATCCTTGATAAAAGGTACAGGACGAACCACAGTATAAAATGTTTCTGTCTCTAGTCCAGAAGGTAACAGCGATAAAGCAAATTCTCTCGCAATGTTGGAATAGCTAAACCCTAATTTAAAGAGATCATTTCATCATCAGAGAGTACATTTTATGCTTCCTGGGCTACTGATGTTTTTGGCCTCTTTAGCACCAAAAATAAGAAGGCTTTTCATGCTAACTATGGTATTGATTTCAGCAATATGGTAATTGTTCATTAATGCTAGGAATCCTCTTCACTACTTACTTGAGGAGCATTTGGGCCAGCAAATTAAACACAGAAAATTTCACGATTATTTTTAGAATAACTTATACTTCTTTTTCCTTCATTGAATTTAATGAAGCTTTCCAAAGCATCCCAAGAGATTAACTGCTCCCAATGGACCCCAAAATGAAGTACATTCCAAATAAAAAAGAGTACTAATAGCATTCCATCTTTCAATAACTCCTAACAAATTAACACACTCTACCCACCTGTATCAGACAATCGAGAGAAGACATGCACAAGCATGTGCTGCATGTGTGGACACAA
Organism: Equus asinus; assembly: GCF_041296235.1. NCBI lineage: Eukaryota > Metazoa > Chordata > Mammalia > Perissodactyla > Equidae > Equus > Equus asinus. The sequence continues at coordinate 87,336,235 of NC_091793.1, read as the reverse complement.
CTTGGCCAGAGTCAGGCTTGATTTCCTCAAGATGCTCAAGCTGCATAGCTACAAATAGAGGAGACTTAAGTTTCCCCTTTCATTCTGACTGCCAAACTAGCCTAGTCTGTTTCCAGGGAAGAAAAGTACTAATTAATTGTCTTGCAATTTGCTGAACAATAGAACATCTAGTTCAACCAAGTTGTCTTTTTGGAAAGACTTTGCCAAAGTCCCTCTTGGAGTCATGAAAGCTGTTCATGTGGATCTCACAGAATGGGATTTGTTTCTCTTCAACAGACGTGCTAACCTGTATGCCTGTAAACCTAAAATCTGAGAGATTCTTCTTCCTTACTAATGAAAACCTGGAGTTCAGCGAGGTTGTGTGACGTGCTCAAGGTTATACCCACAGCCAACATGGTTTAGACCGGACAGGTAGCAGTAATAGAATCAAAACTGACATGGTACAGCATCTGCTGTAATGTTTCTGCTGTTAGATTCTTGCCATATCCCAGGAGTAAGAGTGAACTTTCTCTGAATACATTTAGAGCAGGGAGTCATTGATGAACTGATTTTTGGCCCAGAAAAACATATAAGATATGTTTCTGTGGTAAAAGTTTGTTTTCCCTTCAGTATGGAGACAGAATTAGACCTGGCTGGGAATGTTTACCTGGATTTAAAGATTTAATAGTATCCCAAACGTAAATAGCTTTAAAAGGTAACTAAAATGTACATATGCTTTTTACCTTTTGAGTTGTCCTGATTCTTACAAAGGTCACTGCCTTCATTTCCTCACTTCTTACCACCCCACCTTATGAAAACTCTTCTCTTGGAATTGACACATGACATCTTTCTTGTTAATTATACTAGCTTTTATTTAAAGCTTATTCTCTTTGACCTTTTTTCTGCATTTGATACTGTGGGCTTTCCCCACCACTGACCACCCCTCACAAATACCCAACACTTCATCTGCTTGACATTTTTGTCTTCCTTGCTAACCTTGCCACCAACCTTGTCTACCTCACATCACCTCCTGCCCGGATTATCATGCAGGCTTCCATCTGGTCTTCCAGGTCCTAATCTCTTCCTCCTCTAATCCAGAATGCCAGAGTGACTAATCTTCCAAATATCCATACTTTAACTTGACCTCAAAATCCCTTCTTACCTACAAGGCCTTACTTACCTTCCCTGTTTCATCTCCTTCACTTTCCTCCTGGCTCTCTACACTCCAGAAACACTTGGCCTTTTCTGGTCTCAAACACAGTAAGCTTGACTCCTCCTTAGGGCTCTGTACTTTTACTCTCTGCCTGAACCGCTCTTCTCCAGATGGTTCCATGATTGCTTGTTTCTTTCACTCAAGTCATTGTTTAAATGTTCCTCAGAAACATCTAACCTACTTTCCAGACACTCATTTTGACACCTTCACATTTTATTTTCTTCAGAACAGTTATTACTATTTAATAGTTTTGTATTTATTTTTTCCTCTCTGTCTCTCCCAAGTGGAAATCAAGCTCAATGAGAGAAGAAAGTTTTTATTTTACCTCCAGAACCTAGACTAGTGCTTAAACATTAAAGAAAATTTGTTGACTGATGAACACTATAGATTATATTATTTCCAATCCATTCAGCTCTATTCTCCACTATTTCTAAATAAGCACACTTTATAGTCCACACAGATTGCCCATGGAATTTATTCTCCACTGGGTCAGGTGTGTTGACCTTTTTTCTCCAACCAGATTGTAAGTTTTTGAAAGGCAGAGGCCCTTTTTATACTTTTCCAGCCCTCTAGGCCTAGCAGAGTGCTGAGCAGCATTTGGTACGTATTTAACAAACACTTATTGATTTATTTCCACTGTAACATTATATACTGCACCACTGAGCATTTTTACATTAGTAGGGCTGAAACGGAAATAAAAATAGGTCGACCATAAAAACACCAGCACAGGGCCCATGACAGGGTGAAAGCTTGCTTTCTTACCTTCTAATTCAATTTGAGTAGCAAACTAAAGTTTTCTTGATTGGGGACATGATGAATAGGAGGGTTACCCTGCAAAAATTTCTTGCTCCTTTCTCCAGCAATTGTACCTTTTGAGTGCCGACCATCTTCCAACTCTAAGGTGTCAAGGTCTATGTGTACCATTATCAACTCTAGCCACAATCCTAACATCATCTTGGACTTCTTGCTCTTCTTTGAACCCTCTATATACTCACGGAACCCTCTAAGTCTTTTCCTCAGTGGCATTTATGTCTAGTACTTCTTTTTAAATCCCACTTGCTACTTCAGAACCCGACAAGGTTATAGTCTCCTGTCTTGTCTTCACCCCTCTCCCCCTGCCAAATCCGCCCAGAATGATCTATTAGATCAAGTCAAATTTCTCAGGCTCGAATTCAGGCCCTCTATCAACAGTTCTACCCTATCATTTCAGCTTGGTTTTCTATTGTTTCTAAAATGAACCTCCTGTTTTTTTTTTTTTTTTTGAGGAAGATTAGCCCTGAGCTAACATCTGCTGCCAATCCTCCTCTTTTTGCTGAGGAAGACTGGAGCTGAGCTAACCTCCGCGCCCATCTTCCTCTACTTTATATGTGGGATGCCCACCACAGCATGGCTTGCCAAGTGGTGCCATGTCAGCACCAGGGATCCGAACCGGTGAACCCTGGGCCCCTGAAGCAGAACGTGTGCACTTAACCGCTGTGCCTCGGGGCCGGCCCCTGAACCTCCTGCTTTGATTCATCTGACCTCCTAACTTTGCCCCATTCTTTGCTTGCTCATTTTCTTCTCAGCGCCTTTTTTCAAGTAATTTCCTTTACCCTTTTCCTATAAACCAATCTAAATTTTACATTTTCGTTTTTGTCCTTTTAAGAAGACTTCCCTTAATTTGCATGGATATTTTCCAGTTTAAGATTTGGATTTTACAATTGAATCCTTGGTTATTAATGGTGAATTGTTTATTCTTTTATGTTTCAGATTTTACCTCCCCTGTAATGTTGTAATTTTCTTGATAATAGGAAATTCATAATTGTTACAATCATGCACAGCTCTTGGCATCTCCTAGGATGAATATGTTTGGTTGGGACATGGCTCCAGAGACCTGGCCAGAATTGCCTTGATTATGAAAATGAACCCTGACTGGGTGAGATGGAGCTTGTGCAACAGGAATCCTTGAAACTAGTGGGACAAAATCATCTTTGACAGCAATACCTTCCTAGTTAATGCCAAGTTCAATTTCTGAGTGATGACTCACACCATGTAGGCAAAACTGCAAAGTCAAAGACATCAGATGTGAAAAGCTTTATGTAACTGGTAACTACAAGCTAGATGCTGGCAGGTATGTGAGACAGGAGACTTGAGTTTGAATCCTGAATTTGTTTCCAATTAATTTAAGAAATTTTGAGCAAGCAACTTACCCTCTCTGGGCTTCAGTTCGTCATCTGTAAAATGAAAAGATTAGGCTCCAGATGATATTAAGAACTAGCTAAGTCAACTATAAAATTACACGATTGTATTTCCAAAGCAAGGAAATGGCAGCCATGGCCTTTGGAGTTTTTCCTATACTTGTTCTGTGAGATAGGATTTCTTAGTTTCATGTGTAGTTAGGAACTCTTGCTTTCAGCTTTTGGCATTTACACTTTTCTGTTTCCCAATTTGTGTTAAAGTGGACGGACAGGTGTTTTATTAGGCTTTCAAATGCTTGTAGTGCTGTTGTTCAATTCGATGGTGGTTTTAAACTTTGAAGGTCCACATAGAGCCTGGATTTTGTTTAGAATGGAAGATAGGGTCAAATATTCAATGTAATAATAATAATGTTTACTCACATAATTTAAAGCAACTTGTGGATCTAACTCCAAAGGCCTTATCAGTTTTCTTTATTTTGGATGTTTCTTATTTCCACATCACAGCCTAACTCTTCCAAGCTGCAGTTTTAAAAATGAAGTTACCAGACTTCCAGTTACATTTGCAGGTTTTGCCTTCTCCTGACTCATTTAACGCACAAACTCCTTCCAAATACAAAATCCTTCAATTCAGAATCACAGAAATTTAAACGTGGAAGGGACAAATTCCTTATTTTGCAGGTAAGAAAACAAGAGATCCAAAAGTTCCTGGTGCTCCTTCTGTTGACTATGTATTTTATTAATATAAATGCTAAAGTGAGGTTAGGTTGCAGGGAATAAACATCCAAAATCTGTGAATTGTAAGCCCCAAAATTCCATTCCTTGATATTTAAGAGTCAATTAATACATTATCGCATAGAGAAAGTATACATGGCAACTAAGCAAGTTTGCTTTGTGACTGTTAACTACTCAATGGGACTCTTTTCAGGTTAAGTGGGACCGCGAACGTTCAATTGTCGAATATTCAAACTGCATCAAGTGTGTGGAGTAGTCAGAACCGAAAGGACACGCAAAGTGTAGGTAAGGGACAGCGTGTGAGCCTGCCAAGAGGGTTCCGAGAGGGGGCCAGAGGGAGAGAAATAAGGACGCGCTGGCGATGCAGGGGCCGGAGGCGCGAGCTGCCCAGCAGGGAGAGGCGGCAGGGAAGGAGCCCCGTACGGCCGGCGCTGAGGCTCCCGCAGGCCAGGGAGAAGGACGCACCAGCAAGAACGCTGCAGGAGGAAGCCGAGGCCGACCTAGGGAGCAGAGAAGACCTTACAGAAGAAAAGAGAAGGCGCCAAAGCGAGCTCAGAACAAGACTGGGGGGTTGGGGAAAGAGTACAAAAAAATTGAAGAGACGGACAGAGCGCTGACAAGAGAGGGGAAAGGGCGAGCAGGGAGGTGGGAAGCGAAGCGAGCGCCTCGGGCAGCGGGCAAGTAAGGACGGGAGCAGGGGCCGTGAGCCCATGGGGTCGGGGTCCTGCGGACCCGGCGCCCGCAGCGTGCGGACCGCGCCGGGGGCGGAGCCTTGAGCGCGGGGGCCGGCCGAAGGGGCGGGGCTTGCGCTTGAAGCGCCCTGAGGCCGCGGGCCGGGAGGGGCGGCGGCGGCGGCGGCCGCGGGGGAGGGGCACGGCGTCAGCGCGTCGCCGGCTGGGCCGCGCCGGTGGCCAGGAGGGAGAGACAAGAAGGAGGAGGAGGAGGAGGAGGTGAGTAGGCTCCGGGTTGGGGAGCCGCGCAGGCCAGCGGGGAGGCGGGGAGCGCGGCCCCTCCCCTCCCCTCCCCGGCGCCCGCCTCGCGGGGCCGCGCGGCGCGGAGTTCCCAGAGGGGCAGTGGCGGCGGCGGCGGCGGCGGCGCGGGGAGCCGGGGGGCGGGGCCGAGGGCCGCGCTGGCGGCGCGCTTCCTGGGCGCACGCGCTGCGCTTTCCGCGCGCCCTGCCGCCGGCCGCCCCGCGTTGTGAGCGGGCGCCTAGGCTGCTGCGGGTCCGGCCTTCTGAGCGCCGGCCGGGTTCTGATTTCATTTTCTTGGGTTCTGCGCGTTGTGCGTACCTGCTTCGCGCGGCCGCGAGGGGCGGGGGGCGGCGCGTCGCCCTGGCGTGGGGAGAAGGGAGGCCGGGTTTCCGGGCTTGACCTGAGGAGGCTGAGGGGCCTCCTCGCCGACCACGAGGCTGCCAGGCCGAGTTCCCCGTGACGGCGCCCCTGGCCTTCCTGAAGGGAACCTTTGCGCCCCGCCCCGTTGTCGCCCTCACTCCTCTAACCTCCCCAGCTCTCACTCCCCGCTGTCAGCAGAGGCTCCACGCCTCACTCTGCCGCCTCAATCCCTGCTCTCGGCATCCAGCATCTTGTTTTGATGGGGATGTCGGCAGTCTTTTGAGGGGGAGCGGAGGGGGCAGGTTCTCCGAATTGAAGTCCTGTAAATCCAGCCATGTCCCCTACCGCGAAGTCGCAATACGACATTTATTTAACCTTTAGTCCCAAGGGAGTTTTTTTCTTTCTCTCGCAAATACAACTTTTAGAGTCTGAGAACTGTACTGCATTAGATTGCTTTTGAGATAACTCTTACGTTAGCCCCTGAGGCAGTGGGATGGGAGGTTCGAAGAGAAGGCTTTACATTTTTTCCTTCACTTGTATCACAGTTTGAAATGGAAACGGTGAGTCGACGGTGATTTTCCACACGGGGTGGGTTTCAGAATGCAGCCCCCGTGTGCCCTGGCTCACCTTGGTGGTTTGGTGCTATTCCTAAGGTTGATTTTAAAGCTCAGCAGAGTAGTAAGGTAGAGGAGCTGCCGAAAAGAAGTTCATTCGAGTTCAACAGAGCCATTTTGTTGGAGTCTATTAACCTGTTTAACCTAAAGCTAAAGCATGGCACAAGTTTCATCTAGGAAGCCACATACCACGTGCAATGTTGAGTTTTAATTAGTGCATTCCAGGTCTGATGTGGAAGAGATTCTCTTCAGCTCCCACTCCCTTTTATTGCATATTTTTCTTAGGATCTCGTATTTAATGGAACAGTTTTAGTGTTGAGGGTTGGAGGAGTACCTTTTGAGTCATGAAGCTTTCTTTGACAAACTTGAAAACTGAATAGGTAAAATCTGAACCATGATACTGAAATAAGGTAGGAAACTGAAGTTTATAGCACTACCAGTTTGAGAAGTTAAGATGGCTTTTTTACTCTCCTTTTGAAACCGTGTTGATATTTTAATCTTATGGACCACAGAAGTACAGAATTTTCTATTTGTAAGGAACTTTAGAAGTTTAATCCAACCCTGTCATTTTACAGAGATAATCAGAGTTTGTTGAAGAGGGTTAACGGGAGCTGACTAGATCTAGTTGACTTAATTAACTAAACACTTAAGTAGATAATTCAGACCTCCTCAATGGATATTCCTGCACCAAAATTTGTTCTGATTTTGGTATCTTAAAAAAAGCCAAGTAATCACTAAATTTTCATTTTTTTTTTTCTGTTTTGAGTATACGCCTTAGTTTGTGATTTGGGTCCATTAGATACAAATGATATAAATTATTTATAGTTAGGAAATGTTTACATTCTATCAGTTGAAACAGTACTCCAGTTTTTTTGAATTTAGTAATTATTTTCACTTCACGAATGTTTGTTCATATTCTTGATTCAGATAGTCTGTGTCAGCCCCAGGATATTGGCATTTAAAGAGTCTTAGAGTTATGGTGACCTTGACGTTAATTAGAAAGAAAGGTCCTATACCTATGTAGTAATCGAATTACAGCATCTTCATCACTTTTCTCAGTGGTCCTCAGAATGCAGAAGTCCTGAAGTCCTTGCTGGGGTGGAGTGAATTCTTTGCATTTCTCACACCCCAGTGTTTAGTGTAGGCATTTGGCAAATACTTCTTGGCTTGTCTGCACTTTCCCTGATGGGGGCTTCATGAAAGATGGACCGTGTCTTATTCATCTGTGTATGTCTAGTGTTAAGTATAGTGGGTACTCTGTAAATGCTTGTGGTCTTGTTGGCCTTAATCAAACTTAAGAAGGTAGCAGAGTGCCTGGAAGTCATGAATCATGATATTGTAAACTTGAAATAACTCATTTCCGTTTTTGTGTCGAATCAGATACTTTGTTAGGGTGAACTCCGATATTGAAAAAGTTAGCAAGTGTCAAGTATTTTACAAAAACTGAAGGAAGGAACATAACATTGAGGATTTTGTTAACATTATTTTATTCACTGTGACATTGAGAAAGGACCTCATTATTTAAATTTTTGATAGAATACCTCAACCGAGCTAAAATAATAGGAATTTTCCACTGGAGCAAAGTTAGACAACCATGAATTGAGTGACCCTCTAATTGTTACCAAAGGCCACATTTTAAAGTCTTGGGTTTTACTTTATAAAGATATATTTTTCAGCCTATAGACCTTTGTAAGGAACATGACTTTTGGAGGTCAGACTACTTTGGCAGGCTGACCTGAAATATTTTAAACTGTTTTTTAGGCTGTATTTGATATGTCTTGCTTGGTGTTGGTGATATTGACAAAACAGAAGGACCACTGTGTTTTTTTTTTCTTCTTAAGCTTATCTCCTCTTTAGTTAATAGATCAGAATAGTGTGTTTTGTTTATTTAAAAAAAATTAACTGAGGAAAATTTTCAAGCATTTCTTTTGGAAAGTACCACCATTCCATCCTTTGAATAGCCTTGGAAAATAATGTTTGGGCAAATGCAGGGCTAGCTGCATAGAGTGATTCGTATTTGAATATGTAGAGTTATATAAATAATAGCTTTCCCAGGAACAACATCTTTGGACTACACGCATTTTATTTCTACTGACACTGTTACTGAAAACAATTGTACAGAAGACTAGGATGGTCTTTAATTTATGGGGAGCAACGCATTTCACATCTATCATTGCTGGTTCTTGTGTCAGTCCCAGTCTACCTGGCCTACCCACTGCGAGTTCTGTCCCTTCCACTTAGTTCTTGAATTGACTTTTAAGACTGAAAATACATTAAGACCCCCACCCCCTTCAGGAGGTGGGATCTGGAATTATTCTGGTGCGTTGAGCATCTCTTGCTTACAGAGGTATGGTGTCTCACTGTATCCCTGGCACGTACTCAGTTTGACTATGAGATTCGCGTTTTTAAAAACCCTTTACTCATCAGTTTTGAAATATAGAGCATAAACATCTTAATGAAGTGTGTGAGACATCTGGAATATTTCAGTATAGGTTTATATGGAATTGGGGTATAGAATCATCAATAAGAATTAGTAAGAATATCTAGTTCTTTTCCCCCATACTTGAAGGTTATACTTAAGTCATTTAAACAGATGACAATTTTGTGGGTTTTTTTGTTATTTATTTTTATTTTTTTGAAGATTGGTACCTGAGCTAACATCTGTTGCCAATCTTCTTTTCCTTTCTCCTTCTTCTCCCTAAAGCCTCCCAGTACATAGTTGTATATTCTAGTTGTGGGTCCTTCTGGTTGTGCTATGTGGGATGCTGCCTCAGCATGGCTGGATGAGCGGCGCCGTGTCTGCACCTGAAATCCGAAGCCGCGAAACCCTGGGCAGAGCACATGAACTTAACCACTTGTCCACAGGGCTGGCCCCTGAATATTTATTTTTAAAAATAATCAGAGGAGCAATTCCATGGCCTTTCTTTAGTAACTGTTAAATAGTCCATAGAGTTGATATGTTTCTTGAGTGGTTCCTTTTTGTATTCCAGGTCCCGGTGGATCTGAAGCCTTCTTGTAAGCCTACTTAAGACAGCTTGGCCAACTCTCTCTCTTTGTCGTCTCCTCTTGCCTCAGGGAACTGGGACTATTTTTTTCAACTGGTGCATGGTTGGGGTCCTACTTCAGTCTGGGTAGTACTTGCAGAGCCAACATACTGTGATACTGCTTCCTGGACTTGCGCTCACTGAATTGGTCCCATAGGAGGACAGGTCAGCTGAGAGCTGGGCTTTTTGGCTGTTACAATTTGAATTTTTTTTGAGGGTCAGCTTTTCATATGCATCAGGGACTCTAGGACATCCTGGATTCATCCAGTCATTGCTTAGATCCCTTTCCTGACTACTTTGCTATTGGGTTCTCTCCTTTTTTATCTGAGTCACTGAGTGGGTGATTTTTATCCAATTTCAATGGTAGCTAATTATTTTTCAAGTGTTTGTTTTTTCTACCTGTGTCTTCTCTTAGTTTTGAGCTTTCATTTGACCAGGTATCTCTTATACTTAGTTGCCATAGCACATTTGTTTATTATCTGTCTTTCCTTCTGGACTATGTCTACCTCAGGTGTTGAGACTGAGTCTTTGCTGTTCCTAGTGGTGTCCTCAGCACTCAGTACAGTGCCTGACACATAGCAGGTGATAAATAAATATTGATTAGGTATAAATTCATCCCACGACTAAGTCTTTTATCAGTATGGGAAACCAGTGTTCATATAGAAATTTAGAAATCATACAAGAAATTCAGACATTTAATTTTCATCATTAGTACTAGGGGCTCTGTGTATTGTAAATTATAAGCATACTCACATAAAAAATAGCTTTATCAGTCATCTGCAGGACATTTATTTAAGAAGAAAAGGTGAGGCTGGCCTGGAGACCGAGTGGTTAAGTTTGCGCACTTCACTTCCATGGCCCCGGTTTCGCTGGTGTGGATCCTGGGTGGGGACCTAGTACCTCTCTTAAAGCCATGTTGAGATGGTGTCCCACATAGCACAGTTAGAAGGACCTGCACTAGAATATTAGAACTGTGAACCCAGGGGCTTTGGGGAGAAGAAGAAGAACAAAAAACATTGGCAACAGATGTTAGCTCAGGTGCCAATCTTTTAAAAAAAGAAGAAAAGGTATATAATTTTCACCATATATTGTTAAGTATTTTGCATTTCCATTTTTCTTGAGTTTGATTAATATGTATGTATTATTTTATATTTCTTACACATAAAAGTTGTTATGGCACTATAAAGAAGTGAGTTTAATGGCCCTATTTTTGTTCATTAGTAATTATATACTAAAGAGTAAATTCTCATTAAAAGGCCCTTAAATGCCTGCTCATAAAAACGAGAGACTCTTTGATTTTGTTCTGCACACAATCCCAGTTATTGTATTGAGGCAAGTCATCAAACTCCTTAGTAGTCTAAACCTTTAATTTGGTTTCAGAACAATAGTCATGTATTGAATACCCAAATTGCCATATCTTTAGCAAGTACTGCAAACACTGTATTAAAAAGGTAAAGACCATAACTTTTCTTGTAGAATTTCTTGTGCTAATTTTTTAAAGAGGACTTTTGAACTAAATTTCCCATGAAGGCCAACATCTATACTTTTAGTGATAGTGGAGTATATGTGTATGTGTAGAGAGGAGGGGGGTGCTGATTTTTGTAGTGGTATTTTTAAGTGGACAGTTGACTAATTATGTTGAGGTAAACACTTTACAACTCTAAAAGGAAACTTCAATTATCTGAATGAAATGAGGTACATGAAATTAATTCAGATAAGTGGGGGAATCCTTAGTGTAAATGATGCATGTCAAGGAACATGACCTCAATCTTGACTTTTTTCCTCTATATATCTGTCAGCTGCTTTTACATTACTAGAGTGTGATTCTTTTTGTCACGCTAGGAATCATTGATGGGAGGAGGTAAAGTTTGCTCAAAATTTTTTTTTCTCATTTGCTACAGAGGGAATCCAGAATGTGGTATTCTGTGACAAGTATAATTGCTCCTCTCTCACCTATACTGCCTGCCCTTTTAGGTGGTATACCACAGCCTTCCATTTTGTCACCTTCCTGTCAAACGTCAAATGTATGTGGGGACTCCTTGAGAAAGCAATTTGTTTGAAATTAAAGTCACACTCCTCTGTCCAATCTCAAGATGTTTATACTTCCTGCAAGTTGAGTTACAAGTTATAAGGGTGAATTGAGCTGGATAAACTTTGCTTTCTTTCCTGTCTCCCTTAGGTTTAATATTAAGCAGCATGACACCTTTTACAGATCCTAAGTCAAAATAAAAATTTTACTGATTGATCAGAGTATGGGAAGGTTTTAGGAAAATGATTTCTGCTGCCATTTACTAAGGTTTACAGCATTCTTGGGATCCTGGCATTTGAAAGCTATTGTGTAATCTGTAGATAGCCTGTGTAGCTGTGATGACATTTTCCTCTAGGCTTTTTTTGTTTTGTTTTTAAACAGAGGCAAGCTTATCTCAGCCACGGAGATGTGTGCTGTCTGATACCTCTTAGGTGAATTTTACTTCTTTCTTCAACATTACCTATAAATGCTTTACTTACAGCACCTGAAAACATAGCTCTTTATTTTCTGCATACACCAGCTTCTTTTTTACCTCTTGGTCTTTGAGATATAAGATCATTCATATCTTGATTGCCTTGGGTGGAGTGGATATGATATCAGCAAGCTTTGTATCCAGACCTTGTGAGCAATTCCTAGGTCATTGCCTGAGACCTAAAATATATGCAGACAGCGTGATTTAAGAGTTTAGGCTTCAGGGTCAGTCCAAACTGATTTTGACTGAGCCATTTATGAACGGCATATCTTTGGGGGAAGTTAGTTACTTCTCCGGATTTCACTTTCTTCATCTATAATATGCGGATAATATCACCTGGGTGTGTTGAGTGTTTTTTTAAAGAGTAATTTTAGCTACATTCATTTGTTGTCATATGCAGATAAATCCTTAATAATGTGAATTGATGAGCTATCTACCTAGATCATAGACTATTTTAAAAGGAAGTAGCTTTTGTTCTATTTGAAGACAGAGATAATCAAATTAGTAAAAATCTTTCCACAAGGAGGTCTTACTTAGTTGTCTTTAAAACTATGTAAGTCTCTTGTAACCATCAGTCTATTTATATACAAAGAACACATTGATGTGGTATGGAGAGGTGGAGTATGTAGTATGCTCCTTGTAGTAAGACAGACTTGGATTTGTATATAGATGATCCAACACTTGGGTAACCTTGGGCAGGGTGCTTTACTTTTTTGATTCAAAGTTTTCAGCTGTAAAATGGGTAATAAAAGTATAAAGAATAGTTAAGGGTAAAAAAGGATAATAAAAAAGTTGTTGTAAAGACTTAAGAGGTGAGGTATGCAAAAAGTAATGTCTGAATCTGTAAATACTAGTAATTGTTATTGTGACCTTGGACAAGTGACTTTCCCTTTCTCCACCTCTAGTTTCCTCATCTGTAACATGAATATATCAGAGAACTAGTAGAGTAATTATGGGGATTAGATGAGATAATACGTGTAAGAGCTCATTAAATGTTAATTGCTATTGTTACTTATATTATTAATTCAGTTTCAGAACAAATTGGACCAATTTTGAGTTGAAATGAAAGAATTTGTTTAGATGTTTAGTATATTTCTTATGTTGGGGAGATATAGGGATGGCAATTTATCATAGCTTTCAGTGTTTTCCTTAATACAGCTGTCCCCGAATTGTGGTATACAGATCCGTGGGGGTCACTGAGACACTTTCAGGGGATCCGTGAGATTAAAACTGTTTTCATGATAATACTAACTTTTCTCTTTTCCTCAACTTTGACATTTGCCCTGCTGGTACAAAAGAAATGGTGGTTACAACTGTGGGCATCTTAGTAGATACCAAATTGCAGTGGCATCAGACTGTACTAGTAATCATTGTGTTCTTCACTGCTATGCTTTTACAGTAAAAAAAGAACCCCAAAAAACAAAACCCCCAGAGCCAGTTTCACTGAAGAATGTCCTTGATGAAGCAGTAAAGATGATTAATTTTATTAAATCTTGATCCTTGAGCACATTTTGTTTTAATATTCTGTGTGATGAGATAGGAAGTATGCAGAAAGCCCTTCTGCTGCATATCCAGAGTATGTTGGTTCTGTCAAAGAAAACCCTTGATGTGCTTTTTTGAGTTGTGAGCTGAACTAGTTTTTGCATGAAACATCACTTTTACTTGAAAGAATGACTACCAAACTATGATTATTTAGACTTAGATATTTGGCAGTCATTTTCTTGAAAATGAACAAAAGTGAGCCTGTCACTTCAGGGAAAACAACTGACAATATTTGTTGCTGATGGTAAAAATTGAGCGTTCAAGGAAAAATTAAAATTTTTGAAAACTTGTATCACTTGCTCTGCTTTTGCCATCTTCTCAATACTTAAATATTTTTCTGATAGGATGGGTGGTGATATTAATGAATGTTAGTTTTTGCTGTGAAACTAATTAATTATGTCAAGATTTGGGATATCTACATAACTCAATGAACCAGTATTTTCAAAGTGAACATTATTACAAAATTATGGGTAAAAGACTTACAAAAAGCAAGTAAAAGAATACAAAGGGTTTATGTGATATTAGGTTCCATATTACAACTAACCCTTAAACTCTTACTTGTCAAGTTTTAGTGTAGTATCAAAGAAGTACATCTCAATTATCTGAAAAGGCTATTAACATTAACATATACTTCCTTCTTTCTCATGACATATTTGTATGGGGCTATTCTTTTTTGTATAGTTTAATCAGAGCAACGTATCACAATAGATTGGATGTAGAAGCAGATATGAGAATTCAGCTGTCTTTTGTTAAGCTAGACATAAATTTGCAAAGCTGTAAAACACTATCATTTTTATCACTAAGGTTTTTTTTTGTTTAGGAAAGTAATTTTTCATAAAATATGTTGTCCTTTTAAATACATTATTGAAATTTTAAAATGAATTAATAGATACTTAAAATTTTCTCATTTAATTTCTAATATAGTGAATATTGATAATTATACCTCACCTTAACAAAAACTCTTAGAAGGCCTCAACTTTTGAGAATACAAGGGAGTCCTTGTTTACTAAAAAGTTTGAGAACTGTTTTATTAAAGGAAAGAGGCTAGATTCATCAAATGAGTAAAGTTCTAAAGTTTTAATCTTTTGAGTATTCCTTTGGAATATGGACTTCATGTCTTGTTTCTTTTCTTGATTTTAAGGATATGTCACTGGACTTCCATGTCATTCCAAAATGGGCAGAGCGTTCCTGTATGTGTTTTTTAAAGATTTTCATTTTTATTTAAGATTGATGCTACCTATATGGTTCTATGCAGAATTGAGATATGGTTAATGGTCATTCCAGTCAATGTATTCATTCTTGATAGCACTCTTGGTTGTGAGCAGTTTTCAGAGCTGTTCACCTTAGCAGGCACCTTTAGGGTTGTAGTGACGTTCACTTTGCTGAAAATAAACTGTCATTTTTCCCTGAAGTCTTGACATTAGGGTAATTTGTCTGCTGTAAAGTCTTCCTGACATTTCATAGCTACTTTCTAGACAGTCAGTCCACCACTTATGAATGAGTTTGTGAATTAGTTATTTACGGCAATATAATATGAATTGCAGATGGGTTCTATAGTGCCATTAATGGTATGGGCATATCCTCCTTCTGGACTGTTAACATCTTCCTGTGGGGAATTATGTTCTGACTCCTAGAAATCTAGCCAAAATACATTCCTCCATTGTAGTCCAAAAGTGGCAAGAAACCCTCTATTCCCCCTTACGTAGAAACAGGAATGTGAAAGCTTTACTAGAAGCAAGAGAGGCATTCTGAAGCAATGCTCAAGAGACTCAGGTATCTTAGGGACCCAAAGTGGATAGAGGATGGTGGGTAACACTCTCACATGAAGCAGGTATAGAAACGTTAGGCTAACTAGCAGTGGTGGAGGGAAAAAGGAGAAGGGGTATTCTGGATGCTCCTTGGGGGTGATGTATTTCCTTCTTGAGGCAATTGCTAAAAAATAAGAGCTGTTGTAAGATGAGTAGTCCTAGGTTCGGAAATCTTTATAGAGTTTTGTTTTGTTTTGCTTCTTTGTTTGGTTATTGTATGAACTGAGCTCAAGACACAGAATGACAGACCAGTTGGGAAGGTTGAACTCAGCTTTATAGGCCACAGGTACAGGTTTTTTTTTTCAATTAAATTTTTTTGAGTTCATAATAGTTTATGTCGTGAAATTTCAGTTGTACATTTTTTCTTGTCTGTTGACATATAAGTGCTCCCCTTCACCCCCTGTGCCCTCCCCCAACCCCCTTCCCCTAGTAACCACTGAACTGTTTTCTTTGTCCGTGTGTTTATATTCCACATGTGAGTGAGATCATGTGGTGTTTGTCTTTCTCAGTCTGGCTTATTTCGCTTAGCATAGTACCCTCCATGTCCACACATGTTGTTGCAAATGGGATGATTTTGTCTTTTTTATGGCTGAGTAGTATTCCATTATCTATATATACACCACATCTTCTTTTTCCAGCCATTGGTTGATGGGCACTTGGATTGTTTCCACATCTTGGCTGTTGTGAATAGTGCTGCAGTGAACCTAGGGGTACATATATTACTTTGGATTGTTGATTTCAAGTTGTTTGGCTAGATACCCAGTAGTGGGATAGCTGAGTCATATGGTATTTCTATTTTTAGTTTTTTTATACTCTCCACACTGTTTTCCATAGTGGCTGCAGCAGTTTGCATTCCCACCAGCAGTTTATGAGGGTTCCCTTTTCTCCATACCGTCTCCAACATTTGTTGTTTTTAGTCTTAGTGATTATAGCCATTTTAACGGGTGTTAGGTGGCATCTTAGTGTAGTTTTTATTTGCATTTCCCTGATGATTAGTGATGTTGAACATCTTTTCATGTGCTTATTGGCCATCTGTATATCTTCTCTGGACAAATGTCCGTTCATATCCTCTGCCCATTTTTTGATCCGGCTGTTTGTTTTTTTGTTGTTCAGTTGTGTGAGTTCCTTATGTATTATGGAGATTAACCCCTTGTCAGATATCTGATTTGCAAATATCTTCTCCCAGTTGGTGGGTTGTCTTTTTGTTTTGTTCCCAGTTTCTTTTGCTTTGCAGAAGCTCTTTAGTCTGATTTATTTAGTCTGTTTATTTTTTCTTTTGTTTCCCTTGTCTGAAAAGACATGGTATTCTAAAAGATCCTTTTAAGTTTGATGTCCGAGAGTGTACTACCTGTATTATCTTCCAGAAGTTTTATGGTTTCAGGACTTATCTTCAAGTCTTTGATCCATTTTGAGTTTATTTTTGTTTATGGTGTGAGATAATGCTGTACTTTCATTCTTTTGCAAGTGGTTGTCCAGATTTCTCAACACCATTTATTGAAGAGACTTATGTTTTCTCCATTGTATGTTCTTGGCATCTTTGTCGAAGATTAGCTGTCCGTAGATGTGCAGTTTTATTTCTGGGCTTTCAGTTCTGTTCCATTGTGTGCCTGTTTTTGTACCAGTGCCATGCTGTTTTCATTACTATGGCTTTGAAGTACATTTTGAAGTCAGGGATTGTGATGCCTCCAGCTTTGTTCTTTTTCCTCAGGATTGCTTTGGTAATTCAGAGTCTTTGGTTGCCCCATATGAATTTTAGGATTCTTTGTTCTATTCCTGTGAAGAATGTTGTTGGGATTCTGATTGAGGTTTCCTTGACTCTGTAGATTGTTCTGGGTAGTATGGCCATGTTAACTATGTTTTTTCTTCTGACTCACGTACATGGAATCTCTTTCCATTTCTTTATGTCATCAGCTATTTCTTTCAATAGTGTATTATAGTTTTCATTGTATAAGTCCTTCACCTTCTTGGTTAAATTTATTCCTAGATATTTTGTTCTTTTTGTTGCAATTGTAAACGGAATGGTATTCTTGAATTCTCTTTCTGTAAGTTTGTTGTTAGAGTATAGATATGCAACTGATTTTTATAAGTTGATTTTGTACTCTGCAACTTTACTGTAATTGTTAATTATTTCTAACAGTTTTCTGATGGATTCTTTAGGGTTTTCTATTATTAGATTGTGTCGTCTGCAAACAGTGTTTCACTTCTTCACTCCCTATTTGGATTCTTTTTATTCCTTTCTCTTGCCTAATTGCTCTATCCAAAACCCCCAGTACTATGTTGAATAAGAGTGGTGATAGTGGGCATCTTTGTCTTGTTCCTGTTCTCAGAGGGATGGCGTTCAGTTTTTCCCCATTGAGTATGATGTTGGCTGTGGTTTTGTCATATATGTCCTTTATTATGTTGAGGTAATTTCCTTCCATCTCCATTTTATTAAGAGTTTTTATTATAAGTGGCTGTTGGATCTTGTCAAATGCTTTCCCTGCATCTATTGAGATGATCATGTGGTTTTTATTCATCATTTTGTTAATGTAGTGTATCACGTTGATTGATTTGCGGATGTTGAACCATCCCCCAGGTACAGGTTTGAGTGTAAGAGTTAATCGATGAACTCGAGGGGCAGTCATGATCAGGAAGAGTGGTGGAGGCCAGGAGAGTATTGGAATATGTAAGCTGTCCACAATGGCCCCAAACAAATTTATGTTACAGGGTGGCTGTTAGAACAGGGGTAGAACTGGTGATCAAGGAATGCTGTTACTCAGCCTACTGCCCTAGGGTCTCTGGCAGGAAATATAAACTTGTAAGACTGGGATCCAGTACAAGAAGCTTGTTATGGAGAATAGTTGGTATAAAGCAGACATCCAGAATCAGGGAAACTTGGGGACTCGGAATAGGCCAACTTTGCAAAACTGGAATTTGACTTGACGCTGAGCTCCTTGTCTTCTTCCTGCCCAGTGGCAATATGGACACCTTGGATTGAGGCAAGGCTGAGCCAGAGTGGAAAGCAAAGTGACTGCAACTGTCTATCCTGGAGTGACAGGCCTGCCCTAGAAATATTTGTTGGATGGATGGATGGAAGTAATGCAGGGGAACAGCTCGCTTATTACACTCAGTTTCTTCATTCAACAGACAGTAGATATTGTTATTATCTACCCGCTAAATATCCTCTAGACCAGGAGTCTGCAAACATTTTAATGCACCAGATAGTAAATATTTTAGGCTTTATGGATTGTATGGTCTCTGTTGCACCTACTTAAGTCTGCCATTGTAGCATAAAAGCAGCCATAGAAAAATACATAAATGAATAACTATGTTCCAATAAAACCTTGTTTATGGAGACTTGAATTTGAATTTCATGTAATTTTCACGTCACACAATAATAGTCTTTTTTAAAAAACTTTTTTCAACCATTTAGAGATATAAAATCCATTCTTAGATCATGGCTGTACAAGAACAGGCAGTGGGTTGAAGTTTGGTCCATGGGCTCTAGTTTGCTGACCCATGTTTTAGGCAAATAAATGACTATAAGTCATAATGCACAAAGCTTAACATTACTGAAAGACATGTTCTCTAGGACAATGCTGTTGGTGACACTGTCTTGTTTTATAGGTGACACTGATGATAAAAATCCGTTCAAGAATTTAGATGTGACATCTGCCGCAGGTTCAGATCTCTCAGCCATAAGACAAACTGGATACTTCGTAAAGATTGTCATCTGTAATGCACAGAGAGCCAAAATCCGTTACTGAAATTGTCTGGGTGAGCTGCCTGCTGGGTCCAGTGATGCACTAGTAGACAAAGAAGTTGAAAAAGAAGGCTGGCATATTCTTTGGATGACTGGCAGAGTGTGACACCAGTATGGCATCAAGCCCTCCTATGATTCCAAGGACTTCATGACTAAATAAAAATGATTTTTTTTTTGATGGGGGTGGGGTACTGAAGTAACTTTGATCTTTGCTTGGGAATGTGTAATGTATTATCATTCCATAATGCTATATGGTAATTGCTTTGGTAATCAAACTTTAAAGATCCTGTCTATTTATGGAACTTACGTGCTTATCACCTTTTAGTGTTGGATTCTCTTACTCTACAGAAAATACTGTAAAGAAAAACATCTGCTTAACCTAAAAAGGTTAATTTAAGGACCATGATTTTCACATGGAAGTTTTTGCTTGGGGGATTCTTGAAATTTTGCTCTCCCTTAGAGTATTTAAAATATATTTCTATTTGCAGTACACTACCATACCCAGAATTTTCTTGGAAAACATCCTTTTGTGTAGGCTCTTGAACTTAGTAGTAAGTAGAAGATCATCCCGTGCAGTATTAATGTGCATAGAACAGTTAATAAATTAATAACTATTACTAATAAATATCTTCAGACCCATTAACTAAATTCACTTAAAATGATTTAATGAGCGGGTATGAACTGGAAATAAACCTATGTATTTTCTAGAACTATTGAATCACAAGAAAACTGGAACATCAAAGTATTCTCTGAACCAAATCAGTATTTTATTTGGTTTGAGTCCCTGCTTTTGGAATACATCTATTTATACCAGTTATAAAGGATTTGAAAGCAGTGCTAGGAAATGAGGTGGGTGGATTCTCTCAAAGTTGAATTCCATTTTTTTCTCAGTGAATCTTCAACATTTTTTTCATCTTAGCATTCAACAAAAACTCTGGCAGCCCAGGATATAAAACATAGATTACATTTTATATAGTTCATACAGCTCGTCTACAAACAGAACGATTCCCTCATGACTTACCTTGAAATCTTTATTCAAGGCATACACCATTCAATTTGTCAGTGTGCCACTGCTGCTACTGCACGATTTCAGTCAGAGTGCAGTGCAACTAACATAGCCATCCTGCTAGGAAAAAGATCTGTGGGTTGCTGAATAGTGGAAGTTACACACATCTCATTTACAAGTCAGATTAGAGATCAGAATAATACTTTATGTGGAATTGATTTCATTTCATGGTTTTTAAGCTATTTTTTCATTGAAGCAATGCCTGTGACTGAAAGACAGGTGTGTTGTAGCACTTGAATGCCTTAAATGCTTTTGCATCTGGAATGAAAGAGATGTTCTTATAGATGTTTGGATCCTAGAACTCAGGGATTTTGAAGTAAAATTCTCTGTCATTCATTTATTGTGCCATAATTGAACTGCTTTGCAGATTTTATTTTGGATTATGATTAATATTTGGAAAAGTTTGCCATTTTCAAATATAAGGCACTTTAGGAAAGACTGAGTGCGTGTGTGTGTGTTTACATAAAGCGACAGACACCTTTTTACCTTATATATAAGATAAATATAATAAGAAGCATGTAGATTTAACATTAATAACCCATTCAAATCAGGAATTCCATTGTGGTCTTCTGGAAACCTCTATAAAGGAGGGGAGGAGGACAATAAGTAGAACACTTTGTATATTGAAATTATTGTTTTTTTCCTAAAGTAAACCTTTTCCAAAATGTACAGAAGAATGCATAAATATAGCTTGATAGGTTGCAGTTATTCTTAATTCACCTGTTCTTACTGAAAATGAGAAGACGTCTCATAAAAGTGAGTATGAAAAAGTAGTTCATTGAAGAAACAATAGTGTTATTTATTGGAATTTGAGAACATAGTTGCAAAAAAGCGTCTGTGTTTAATCTTTTAGATGGTTTCTCAGCCAGCAATTGATTTGAGTATAATCAGGAGGAGAAGAAAATCCAGGTGTTTAAAACTAGTTTTGTATCAGTCATCAAAAAGAATATTTAGTTTTATCCTCCCTCACCCCCGCCACGTGGTGAGTTCTCATGAATTGATTTCTGAGATGACAAAACGTTGGGATTTAGAGGTTCCTGGGAATTCATCAGTTATATCTTTTGTCCACCCTTATTTGGGTCTGTTTAGTTGTGATATTTATAGGACACAAGGAAGACATGATCCTTACTTTCATGGACTTTAAAAAAGACTTGAAGAAAGATTAGTGTAAAGGTAAAGATGTAATAGGCATACATTACTGTGTTCATTTTAGAAGAGCAGTGACTGTTTAGGTGGATCCTTTTCCCATTGTCTTTCCTCTAACTTCATAATCCCTGGTTAAAGCTGCTTTTAAGGTGAATGGAGAAAGTGAGGCTATTCTAAACATTGGGAAGTTAGTGGAATGTAAAAGGGAGAATGAAATTGGAAGTGTGATAATAAAATCATAGATGAGCACTCTGTATTTTGGATTGACAAGGGTGCTAGAGTAAGGATATCTGGAATAGAGTGATTTATTATTATCATGTACTATTTATTGAAAGACTCCTATATGCCAAGCATTGAGTAAGACACTTTGCATAAGTTATTTCTAACATTTCTGCAGCCTGGAAAGCAGACGCTGTTATCCCAGTTTCCTGATGAAGAAGCGAGAAGCTAAGTGGTATACTCAAGGTCTTAGAGTAAGATGTGAAGACAGAGAGTCTGACAGCTTGTGGTTCATTTTGTGCAGAGGACTTTTCTCTTCAGTGATTGTCTGATAAATGAAGAAATAAAAAATAATCTGAAAGGCCAGCATAAATTATGGGAAGATTTTGAGATTAATTGCTTTTTTTTTTTAAGACTGGCGCCTGAGCTAACATCTGTTGCCAATCTTCTTTTTTTTTTCTTCTTCTCCCCAAAGCTCCCCAGTACATAGTTGTGTCTTCTAGTTGTAGGTTCTTCTGGTTGTGCTATGTGGGACACCACCTCAGCATGGGTTGATGAGTGGTGCCATGTTGTACCCAGGATCCAAACCAGGGAAGCCTCGGGCCACTGAAGTGGAGTGCACAAACTTAACCACTTGGCCATGGGGCTGACCCCGAGATTAATGGCTTTTAACCATTATTAATTAATGTGAATTAATTAATGTGAATGATTTCACCTTGCTGTTGTAGAAGGATGTTGAAGCCTCCTTGGAAAGCAGTGAGATGATAGGTTTGCGCATATTTGGACTCTTGAACTCTTCCAGCTATCTAATGGGTTGTCTTTGGTGTCAGTATAGTATTGTACAGCTGTATTTTTAGATGTAAGTGATGCCATGATACAAAATCCATATAGGAAGGGTGGGTGCTAATGAGCTACTATAGTAACATACATATCATAAGGTGAATTGGGTCAACTCTAAATACAATGTGTAGAAAAAATTCTTGAAAGAGAATTGGTTAAAGCAATCTGATGCAGTCTAAGGTGACTACCAAACAGTTTGGGGTGCAGGAATAACAGTGGATCACAGTGTGATGAAGTGTATTCAAATGAGGACTGTAAATGTGTACAGGCTTTGCAAGCAGACATCTACAGCCCTGAACAAAACATCTGCTTGGAAAGGACACATTTCAGCCACTTGGTTAGGAACAGTGCCTTAGCAGCAGCATTTTAAAGATTTTTTCATTTTTCCTTTTTCTCTCCAACGCCTCCCAGTACATAGTTGTGGGTCCTTCTAGCTGTGGCATGTGGGATGCTGCCTCAGCATGGCTTGATGAGCGGTGCCATGTCTGCGCCCAGGATTCAAACCGGTGAAACCCTGGGTCACCAAAGCGGAGCATGCGAACTTAACCACTCGGCCACTGAACCAGCCCCAGGCAGCAGCATTTTTAAATGCAGACAACAACTGTGTAATGGGGCTTTGGAGTCAAGTCATTCAGTTATGTTTTTTGACGTTTAGAGTGAAATAAAGGTGTGTCATTCATTGGTCTGCTAGGAGGAGTGAGGTAAAAAAAGCACAGCCAAGGTGGCAGTGTGGTAAAGTAGCCTAAATGAAGAGTACGTTGGTAACTTGGTGAGGAATATGGTGATGATGACAGGAAAAAATTACTGAAATTATTGAACTTAAAATGTTAGAATGGAAAATATTTTTTTAATTGCTTGAAAATATAAGAAAAAAGTAGCAAACGGGTCATAGGCAAACAAGGCAGTTGGACGAAGGGTAAGAAGTAAGGAGGGCTAGTCAAGAGTGAAGTGATTATATGGTATCCCTAGGTAGAGTTTTTACTCAAAAAGGAGAAAACTTGGGAAGAGAGATCAGGAAAAGTGATTTAGAAATAGGTGTTACTGAAATAGGGCAGGAAGCTCCTCAGAGATTGTTAGTAGGCAGAGAAGATATTGGATAAGTCGGGGAAAAGTGATCTTTAACAAAGTTGTATTCATATTTTATGGTAGTCAAAAGTGACCACCTGTTTTAAGTCATGACCTCTCAAGAAAAGACATGCTGATTACTCCCATTCATTCTGTGAACCCTCATGGATGTTTCTGTAGGCTACAATTGTCCTTGTATCCTTGTGACAGTGGATGAACACTTTAGATTTGAATTTGTGTTTCAGAATCTGATTAAGGCTATAAGTTTGTTATGATTATTACCAATATATATTCAGCTTTAGGCAAGAAACTACACTTTACATTAGCTGATTATCCTTGACATCATCCAGAAGTAAGATATCAGATGTGATTTAGATCAGTTTTATGGGGTGTAATTTATATACAAAAAAGGGCACACATTTTTAAGTGTACAGTTAATGAATTTTGACGTGTATACATCCATATAATTAACCCCCATTCAAGAAATAGAACATTTTATCACCCCCTAGAAATTCCCTTTTGCCTCTTTTCTTTCAGTCCTTCCCTCTCCTCCCCGTAGACAACCACTGTTCTGATTTCTATTTCCATAGACGAGGTAAGGTTATTCTTGAACTTTATAGAACATGGAATCATAGAGTATGTACTGTTTTGTATCGGGCTTCTTTTCCTCAATATAGTGGTTTTGAGATTTATCTGTGTTGAGTGCGTTAGTGGTCATTCTGTTTTGTTGCTGTTGTATACTGTTGTACCACAATTTGTTTATCCGTTATTCTGTTAATGAATGTTTAATTTTCTTTCTCCTGGTTTTTGGCTGTTGTGAATAAAACTGCTGTAAACAGAATCTTTATGTAAGTCTTTTTGTGGATATATGTTTTAATTTCTCCAGGTTAAATACCTAGGAGTTGGAATAGTTCTGTCATAGGATTGGTGTATGTTTTAACTTTAGAAGTGTATAACTTTCCAAAGTGGTTATACCATTCCCAGCCTGCATTTTTATTTTTAGTTCAAATGTGTAAATCTTTACAGTTTGTCCTGGGTATAGATATTGGTTCATACTAAGTCATTTTTCTATAGCCAGAGAGCTTTTAGGAGTATTCTTCAAATAATAAGTGAAATCTAGTAAATAATTTTATGATGAATCTATTGAAAAATTGTAATGTTATAATATATCTAAGATTGACTTAAATAGTACCCAATTATCGACTTGACGTGTGGTACAGAATTTTTAATTTTCATTTCATTTTGTAGGTAGCATATGTTTTAGTCTGAATTTTAAAGTGGACATTCTCCATTTTATGCAGTGGCTCTTCATTAAATGTGTGTATAATTAAGTGAGATGTTTGAAGTATGAATAATTTAGTAATCTACTAAGGTAAAGTTTGTTTGGCCAGATGAGGAATCTGCTTTTTGGCTTTTACTTGATGTATTTAGTCACCGATTTTTTTTGGTGAATCTTTATTTCACATTGAGTTACTTGACATGAAGGGTCCCTTATAATAGGTAAGCAGTAGATGTAATGTAGGGGAATCTCACCTAAGATAATAGGATGATGACTTGGACTGGTTTGTTTTAGGATTTCAGCTAAAGCTCCAAAGCTGAAAATAAAGGTTAATAAGTATCCTTGCATTCTAAAGAGAGATGTGATAGTAAAAGAGCCTAGAACTGCAGCACCCACTTCCCATATATAAGAGAAACTAGAAAAGGGGTATTACAAGTGTCATTCAGGTGAAGACTTAATCTAGAGGGGAATTACTTCTGTGCCATTTCTCCTGTTTCTCCTCAGGAGGACCTTTTGTTCCCAGTCCAGGATTTGGGTATGTCTGCCAGAAGTGTAGATTCCATGTCTGGAAGTTTAATGAGTTACAGAATCTTGTTTCTTGATACTGTAATGGCACCTTTCAGAAAGTTCTTGAGATAGCATGACATACGTTTCCTAGAGTTTGGGGCATTCCTGAATATAGACTTGTTTCTGGAGGGAAGGAGAGTGACTGGAGCCGGTGAGATGGCATGTTGAGTGAGAGGGCAGTAGTGGAAAGAGTTGGCATTGCTCCATCTGGTGTGGTAAGAGGGCATGAGCTTTTTTGTGGACTAAGCAGATACCATGGGAATTAACCAGGCTTGAGTTATCTTGATGGATCCTGCCAAGGAGGGCTGCTTGTACTGTCCAATTGGGCTCCTTTGAGGATGAGAGAAGGTGCTATCAGTAATTACACAAGGATAGCACCATCCTGCTTCATGGCCATCCAGTAAACACCATGAAACCAAGCACACAGGACATTTGTGCCTCTTCCTCTGCCTATCCTGATCTGGAGGAACCAGAAAGTGAGAAAGGAAGTGGAGAAAAGTGAAAGAGGTAGGAAGAATATTGAAAACAGATTATGTTCTTTCTCTTCGCTGGCCTGGGATTGAGGTAGGGATGTGTGGATACTCTTTGAATAAAATATGAAATTAAAGTTTTAAATTGTACTGGACTATATTTTGCAATACATGAAAGTTACTGAGAAGCAATAGGACTTATCTGGGATGTTTTGGAGAGATGGGGAAGTGAGATCCAGAAGAGTATGTTTGAAGTGATGAAATTCAAGTTTATATAGGTTTCCCCTGCTATCCCAAAGTAGAACCATCCTATGAAACTGTTCGTAAGCCAAAATGGTGTAAAGTGAAAAAGCAATTACCATTAATTTATGTGGGTAAAATTTTTGAACATTCTCAGACCCCAAAAATAACCTAGCAAAATAAGTAGAGATAAAGCACAGATGCTCACAGACACAGTTCAAAGCTATGGCGGCTTGATGCTGAGATGCTGCGTTTAGTTCTCTGAGAAGGAGCTTGGTGGTGCCACTCTCGCTGCTCTGGGTGCCCACTGCCTCTATAACGACTTGCTGCAAAGCAAACTGAACGCTATTTTCACTTTTTGCCTTTTTTTGGTAAAAGTGAAAATCCTCTTCAGATTTCTTTTGGTTAGTGAAAACAGGTACTAATGTAGGTCTCTCATAAAAGCAAAGTGGCTTAAAGCAAACTTTCAAATAGTGGAAGAAACCTGTATCCCATTGAGTTCAGTCTATTTGATCATTTTCTTAGTTTAATAGGATTTTAATTTAGTTGAACAAACCTTAGGGAGTATTTACAACCTGATAAGTAAGGTACTGTGTTAAGCATTTTAGGGAAGGGAAAGATGACTAAGATTTTCTGTCCTCAGGGAGCTTCTGCTTTAGTGTAAATAGCTAAACTCAATCCATGGATTCCCAATGTTGTTGGGAATCTGGAAAGAACTGAGTACCACTGGGCTTCAGGGCAGACTTTGTGGAGGAGGCCGAGTTTGGGCTGGGCCTTGAAGGAAGAGAGGATGTTGACTGGGAAGAAAGGCATTCTAGCGTGAGGGAATAATCAAAGACTGTGGAATTGGGGATGACTAGATGGCTGGGAAGAGAGAATGCTCATTCACACTGAAAATTTTACTTTTTAAAACAATTTCAACCACCAGTTAAGCCTACTTGCCCGTGTTATAATTCCGGATGAAGTTTGATATTTTTACATGTCATTTTTGCATTTCTTTAGTAATGCATAAAGTGTCTTCCATTATGAGATATAGTGTGGAAACGTTATTTACTTTAGAACCTAGATGGTTATAAGCATCAAAACCAAACTTCTAAGTCTAATCACAAAATCTATTACTTTCCTTGATTTAAAACAGTAAAATTTAGAGAAGATGGTGATTTTTACATATGATCCTAAGAAGCATTTGGCAGTGCAATTAGTTTCATAACAAGTGATTGTTTTTTAAAGCCTTCCCAGAATAAGAATGAGTATCTTGATGCTAGTGTCACTTTTAAATAGCTGTAGCTCCAGGAATGTGTCTGTTCAAGTTGTTATCTTAAATACACACCTTATCTATCCATATTGCTGTACTTCAGATGTGAAAGTAAAAATAAAGGTGTGAAGTGCCTAGCAGACTTGTATGGATTTATGTAAATCAGAAAACACAGGAACAGTCCATTAGTGCTGAGGCCCTAATGTGTTGAAATTCAAGCATGGATTATTTCTGAAAAGTTTTACACACACATCATCATACCTAGTGATTTACTTTGCAAAAAAATAATAAAAATCTTAATTTATAAGAGGCTTTTTTCTCTGAACTCTAGACACATAGGCAGTGTCTTATGATACCTCCATATAGATATTTAAAGGTATTTAAATCTAAAATGCTCGAAACTCTACTTATCTTTTACTGAAACTTGTTTCCTCTTTAGTCTTCCCCATCCAAGTTAATGACAAGTCCATGTTACTCAGGCCAAAAACCTTAGTCGTCCCAGACTCTTCTCTCTCTCACATCCACACCTCATCTCAGTAGTTCATGTTGGCTCTGCCATCAAAATGCATAGGTCTAGAATCTGAATCTGACCACCTCTCACCACCTCCACCATTACTTGGTCCAAGTCATTATCATCTCTTACTTGGGTTATTTTAATAGCCTCCTGACTGGTCTCTCAGCTTCCTCTTACAATCCCCAACCCATAACCCAGCTCTTCAGTCTGGTCTCAGTGCCGTAGCCAAAATAATCATGGTTAAAACATGAGTCAAGTCCTGTCATTCTTCAGTTCAAACTTTGTTTTCTTTCTCATTCACTGTAAAAGCTAAAGTCTTTGTAGTAGCCTATGAGGCTCTGCATGATTTTGCCCCATCTGCAACCTCATATTTTGACTGTCTTGTTTACTACCCTTCATTAACACCTGACGCCATGTTGTTCCTTGAATAGCTGGCCTCAGGGCCTTTGCACTTGCTGTTCCATCTGTCTGGAATGCTTGTCCCCCAGATAACTCCTTATCTTACTCCCTATCCTTTCTTGGATATTTATTGAAAAGTTACGTTCCTAGTGTGACCTTCCTTGACAATCTTACTTAAAACAACCCACTCCCCCCAGTTGCTTTATTTTTTGGTTAGCACTTTCCCAAACTAACTTACTTTATATTACTTTTACTTTTTTGTGGTCAGACTTTCCCTCTTACGATGAAAGCTTAATGAGGGCACGGGATTTAGTTTTGTTTACTACTGTACCAGCACACTTAGAAGCATTCCTGGCACATAGTTGGTACTTAATATGTAATTGATTGAATGAATAAAAGACTACTATATAGAGGTTAAACCTGTTGTAACAGCTGATGTCTCCTTTATTGGCATCTTTGGGCAATGATGCTATTTCCAAGTGTCTGAATGTTACTTTTCCTTTTTAATTTTTAAATCAAATGTATTGGAGTATAATTTGCATAGAGTAAGCACTTATTTTCAATGTACAGTTCAATGAGTTTTGACAAATATACACAGCTTGTAACTACTATAGCCAAGGTATAGAACATTTTCGTCACCTCAAAAAGTTCCTTTGTGGGGCCGACCCAGTGGCGTAGTTGTGAAGTTAATGTTCTCTGCTTTGGTGGCCCAGGGTTCATAGGTTTGGATCCTGAGTGCAGACCTATGCACTGCTCATCAAGCCATGCTGTGGCAGCGTGCTACGTACAAAATAGAGGGAGATGGGCACAGATGTTAGCTCAGGGACAATCTTCTTCAAGCAGAAGGAGGAAGATTAGCAACAGATGTTAGTTCGGGGTGGATCTTCCTCACCAAAAAAAAAATAAATAAACTTACAAGGAGTACTTGCAGTGACTCCTCCGTCCCTGATCCTCATTTCCAGGCAACCATTGCTCTGACTTTTTCTTTTGCTGTGAATTACTTTTACCTAATCTGGAGTTTTGTATAAGTAGAATCACACATTATGTACTCTTTTCAGTATGATGTTTTTGAAGTTTACTATGTTATTGTTTGTCTTAGTAGTTAGTTCCTTTTCACTGCAGAGTAGTATTCATTTTTATAAGTGGCCCACGATTTGCTTATTCATTTACCTGTTCAGGCACATGTGCGGTGTTTCTAGGGTTCAGGGACATTTGGGGTGTTTCTAGGAATGATGCTACCAATGAATGTTCATGTACAAGTCTTTGTGTACATATGCTTAAATCTTCTGGGTTAGATACTCAGGAGTAGAATTGTAGTGTCATGTGGTAAAGATATGTTTCACTTCGTAAGAAACTGCTAAACTGTTTTCAAAATTATTGTACCATATTTCTCAGCAGTGTATGAAAGTTCTAGTTGCTCTACGTTCTGGCCAGCATTTGGTGTTGTCGTTCTTTTAAATTCAGACATGCTAGTGGGTGTGTAGTGGTATCTCATTGTGGTTTTAATTTGCATTTCCTTGATTGCTAGTCGTGTTGATCTTTTTATTTACTTATTGGCCATTTGTTTATCTTCTTTTGTGAAGTATCCAAATCTTTTGCCGTTTTAAAAAATTAGGTTGTTTTCTTGTCATTCAGTTATAAGAGATCTTTATAAACATGGATACAATTTCTTTGTCAGACATATTTTCTCCTGGCCTGTAGATTGCTCTTTTCTTTCATTGATTGAGCAGAAGTTTTAAATTTTGAATAAATCTAGTTTATCAATATTTTGTTTTTCTAGTCTGTGCTTTTTTCCTTTCATTTTTTTGGGGGAGGTGGGGTTTGTCTAAAAAGTCTTTGATTAACTCCAGGTTGCGCAGATTTTCTCCTGTGTTTTCTTCTAAAAGTTTTATAGTTTTAGCTTTTACATTAGGTCTCTGGTCCATTTTGAGGTAATTTTTGTGTAGAGTATGAGTTAGGAATCAAGGTTCATTCTTTTTCGTATCTAGTTGTTCAAGGACCATTTGTTGTTGAAAAAACTATCCTCTCTTCTTTGAGTTATCTTGAAACTTTTGTTAAAAATCAGCTGATTGGGGGCCCCATCCCCTGGCATAGTGGTTAAGTTCATGCACTCTGCACTCTGCTTCAGTGGCCTGGGGTTTGCAGGTTCACATCCTGGGCATGGACCTATGCACCTATGCATCGCTCATCAAGTCATGCTGTGGCGGTGTCCCATATACAAAATAGAGGAGGATGGGCACCGATGTTACCTCAGGGCTAATCCTCCTCAGCAAAGAAAGAGGAAGATTGGCAACAAGTGTTAGCACAGGGCTAATCTTCCTCAGCAAAAAAAAGAGAAAGATTGACAGCAGCTGTTAGCTTGGGGCCAGTCTTCCTCACCAAAAAAAAAAAAAAAAGAAAAGAAAAGAAAAAAGAAGAATCAACTGATCATATATATATATGGATCTTTTCCTACACTCTGTATGTTATATTGGTCTGTATGTCATGTCAACAGCAAACTGTTTCATACTAAGTCTTGAAATCAGTGGTATAAGTTTTCTAACTTTGTTCTTTCTTGAACTTGTTTATGTCCTCTAAGTTTTTTCCATTTCCCTATCAATTATAGAATTGGCTTGTATGTTTATACAAAATGCCTGTAGGAGTTTTGATTGGCATTGCATCAAATCTATAGATCAACTTGGGTAGGATTAATTTCTAAACAATATTGAGTTATTCCAATCCACAGACATGGTATATCTCCGTTTATTTACTTATTCTTTAATTTCTCTCAGCAAGGTTTTATAGTTTTCTTTGTGCTGGTCTTTAATGTCCTTTGTTAAATTTATCCTAAGTGATAGGAAATGAATTATATTTTTGGATGCTATTAAAAATGCTATTTAAAAAAATAAATACAACTGATTTTTACATGTTGAATGTGTATCCTGCTACCTTATTAATTCATCCAGTAATTCTTTGTGCTTTTTTTTTGTGAATTCCTCAGGATGCACTACATAAATGATGGTGTTAATTACAAAGAGAGTTTTACATCTTTCTTTCTAATCTTTATGTCTTTTCTTTCTTTCTTTCTTAATGCACTGACTAGGACCTCTAGTGCAGTGTTAAATAGAAGTGGTGAGAGTGAACTTCCTTGCCCTGTTCCTGGTCATGAGGAGAAAGCTTTCAGACTCTCATTATTATATGTGATGTTAACTGTAAATTTCTTATAGATGCCCTATATCAGGTAGAGCAATTTCAGTTTTATTTTTAGTATGCTAAGAGCTTTTATTATAAATGAATGTTGGATTTTGTCATAGGCTTTTTCTGTATCTATAGAATCATTTGGTTTTCTTTTTGAATTTCTTAGTATGATGAATTTCATTGATTGGATTTTAGATCCTAGACCAGCCTTTGTATTTCAAATCCCCATTTGGTTATGATGTATTGTCTTTTTAATATTCTGCCTAATTTGGTTTGTAATATTTTGTTAATGATTTGTAAATCTCTGTTTTTGAGGGATATCATTTTTTTTGAGGAAGTGTTATGGACCGAATGTTTGTGACTCCCCAAAATTCGTATGTTGAAGCCTTAACTCCCAATGTGATGATATTTCGAAGCAGGACCTTTTGGAGGCAGTTAGGCTTTGATAAGCTCATGTGGATGGGGTCCCCATAATGTGACTGGTGTCCTTATAAGAAGAGGAAGAGACCAGAGCTCTCTCTCTTGCCCTCTCCCCCACGTGAGGACACAGCAAGTAGGCAACTTTTTGAAAGCCAGGAAGAAGGTCCTCACCACCGGGGAAGCAAATTGGCCAGCACCTTGATTTTGGGCTTCTTGGGCTGCAGAACTGTGAGAAATAAATTCCTGTTGTTGAGCCACTCAGTCTGTGATATTTTCTCAAGGCAGCTTGAGCTGACTGAGATGGGGCAACGTAAATCTCTGTCAGATTTTGGTATAAACGAGATGATTGTCTCATTAGACAAATCACTTGACGAAATCCAACACCCTTTTATGATTAAAACACTTAAACCAGGAATAAAAGGAAATTTCCTCAACATGATAAAAGTTATCTGTGTAAAAATACAGCTAACCTCTTACTTAATGGTGAAAGAGAGAATGCTTCTCCCGAAGATGAGGAACAAGGCAACAATGTTGCTGTCACCAATTCTATGTAGTATTGTATTGGAGGTTCCAGTCAAGACAATTAGGTAAAGAAAAGAAATAAAAGTATCCAGAATGGAAAAAAGTAGAACTATCTCTATTTGCAAATGACAGGAACTCCTTTATAGAAAGTCCTAAGGAATCCATTAAAATCTATTATAACTAGTAAATGATCAGCAAATTGCAAGGTACAAGAGAAATATACAGGTATCAATAGTATTTCTACATACTAGCAATGAACAACATAAAAGTGAAATTAAGAAAATTCCATTTACAATAGTAACAAAAAATCAAATAGGAACAAATTTAACAAAAGCAGTAGAAAAATTGTACTCTGAAACCTACAAAAATTGCTGGAAGAAATTAAAGAAATAAATAGAAAGACATTTTATGTTTGTGTATCAAAAGACTTAGTATTGTTAAGATGATAGTACTCCTCCAAGTGGTCTACAGATTCAAAGCAATCTCTGTCAAAATTCTAGCTGCCTTTTTCTTTTTAGAAAATGAAAATGATCCTAAAATTTGGAAATTCAGCTTGCCCAGAATAGTCAAAACAATCTTGAAAAAGGAGAAGAAAAGTGAAGGACTCATCCTGATTTCAAAACTTATTACAAAGCTGCAGTAGTCAAGACAGTGTAATACTGGTATACTGATAGACATATAGGTCAGTGGAATAGGATTGAGAGTTCAGAAATAAACCCTAATGTTTATGTTAAATTGGTTTTTGACAAGAGTGCCAAGACAATTTAATAGGGAAAGAATAGTCTTTTCAACAAATGGTGCTAGAACAATTGTGGATCCATTAGCAAGAGAATAAAGTTAACGCTTTCCTGACACTATCTATTAAAATTAATGCAAAATGGATTATAGACCTAAATGTAAGAACTAAAACTATAAAACTCTTAGAAGAAAGCATAAGAGTAAATCTTCATGTGCTTGGGTTAAGCAAAGTCTTTTTAGAAGACACCAAAAGAACAAGTGACAAAAGAACAAAAATAGGTAAATAGGACTTCATCAAAATTAAAAACTTTTATACTTCAAAAAACACTGTCAAGAAAGTGAAAAGCCAAACTGCCAAATGGGAGAAAATATTTGCAAATCCTATCTCTAGTAAGGGACTTATATCCACAATATATAAAGAACTTTTACAATTCAATAATCAAAAGACAATTTAAAAATGTGCAAAGTATCTGAATAGACATATTTCTAGTGAAATATATGTATTTCATACATATCTAGTGAATACATCTAGTGAAATATATGTATTTCACTAGAAATATATCTCTTTTCCCCATCTGTTCTTTATTCCTTTTATCTTCTTTTCCTGCTTTCTTTAGGATTAGTTTAGTGTCTTCTTAGTATTTCTTTTTACCTCATCTTTTGGGATATTAGCTGTACATCTTTGTGTATTTTTTAATTTAGTGCTTCCTATAGGATTTACAATACACATTTTATCACAGTCTATATTCAAATAATATTATGCCACTTTATGTGTAATTTAAGAGCTTTGCAATAATATTTGACATTTCTTCCCTCCTATTCTTTGTAGTATTGTATGTTTTACTTCTGTGTATTGTGTAAAGTATCAGTATTTTTAATTTTTTTCTTTAAACAGTCAATTTTATTTTAGTGAAATTTAAAAAATGAGAAAAAAGTCTCTTATATTTACCTGCATGTTTACCTTTTCTTGTGGTCTTCATTCCTTCATGTAGATCTGTGCTTCCATATAGTAAAAGTTTTCTTCAATTTGTTGAACTTCAACATTTCTTATAGACTAGGTCTACTATCAACAAATTCTGACCCTTTATCTGAAAATATTTCATTTAGCCTTTACTTTTGAATTGTATCCTGACAGTTGTTCTTTTCTTCTTTTTCTTCCACCTCTTTAAAAAATATCTTTCCATTGTCTTCTGGCTTACATTTTTTTTCTTTTCTTTGGATGAGTAGTCATTGGGATTCCTTGTCTTTGTTCCCTGTGAATCTAATATTGTGGGGTTTTTTTAATACTTCTGTGCTTTTAAGATATTCTTTTTACCACCAGTTTTTAGTTTTTTAAAAAAATATGATGTGTCTTGATGTAGTTTTTTTAATGCATCCTGCTTGAGGTTCATTGAGTTTCTTGCATCTGTAGGTTTATGGTTTTCAAATTTGAAAACTTTTAGGTTGTTACTTTTTCAAAATTTTTTTCTGCTTCTCTCTTGGATTCCAGTTACACATATGATTGATGACTGGATATTATTCCACAGGTCACTGAGGCTCACTTCACTTTTTCTCAGCATCTTTTTCCTTTTCTTCTATTTGGACAGTTTTTATTGTTATGCTTTCAAGTTAAATGATCTTGTCGTCTGCATTGTTGCAAGACCATCTAGTGAATTTTTTTAAAAAGACGTTTTGATTTTGTCTCTGGAAGTTCTGCTTTTCAAAATAGCTTTCATTTCTTTCATCATCGTTACACTTAAAAATAAATTCTTAAATATATTCTTGAGTACCATTTTAATACACTTCCTGTTTTAAAGTCCTAGTGTGCTGGTTCCATCATTTCTGCCATTTCTAAGTCTGTTTTCTATTGTTTTGTCTTGGTTATGAGTCACATTTTTCTTCTTCACGTGTGGTAATTTTTGGTTGGCTGATGGGCATTGTGAACGTTATATTATTGTGTGTCCTGATTTTGTTTTCTTTTTTAAATGTGTTGGTTTTGGCATGTAGTTTTAAGTTCTTTGTGTATCAGCTTGATCTTCTTGAGCCTGATTTTTAAGCTTTGTTAGGATTGTTCTTGACTAGCCTTTATTCTAGAGCTAATTTAGTCCTGTAACTAAAGTGTGACCCTTTTTCACCCTTCCCGAATGCCATGTATGATCAATGATGTCTCTTTCCTCTCCTGTTCTAATCTTGAATGTCTTTTAGCCTATGTGACTTGGGGTAGTGTTCAGCTTGTTACTCTCTTGTATTTGCTCTTCCGCCAGCCTCATAGAGTCTTATAATATTCCTCAGAAATGTGCATATTGGATCCCTATGTGGATATGTGGAGCTTTTTTCCTGCATCGCTCCTTTCTCTTTGCACTGTATCCATACAAATTCTAGTCACCTCAGCTTTCCTAAAACTCATATCTGTTTCCTCAGCTCAGCTAGACCACCTTGCACTTTTTGTCTCCTTGCACCGTGGTCCATAGAGTGCCTCTAGGTAGAAAACTGGAGAAACCATAGGGTTCACCTTATCGCTTTCCCTTCTTCAGAGGTGACAGTTCTATACTGCCATGTTGTGCAATGTCTGAAAACAGGTTTCTGTATTTTATACCATTTTCTGGTTGATTACAGTGGGAAAGGGCACATCTGGTGCCAATTATTCCACCATAGCTAGCACTAGAAATGCCCTGTTACTTCCTTTTTTAGTATTGAAATATAAGAAAAATTAGAAATTTTTATGTACATCTAAAAAGGATTTATTTATATATATATATATATATATACTGCAATAAAAAATAGTTGAACATTGTTCAACCCCTTTGTTGATGACTTTTCTTCTTTATGCTTATGCTATGCAGACATCTAGGGCTTTAGACTATTGAAAATGATCCTCTCTTAGTTTTCCTAATTTCTCTTTTTCTTACTCCAGTCTTTTGTCCATACTGAGATCAATTTCAGTTTTCAGTGGCTCTTCTTCCTTGAAACTATTTTTTTTTTTATTTTCTTTGTTACTCACAAAGGGAAGTTTTAGTGTTTAACCTTGGCACTTAAGGGCGTCTCCAGTTAGGCTGTAGTCTGCTTTTTCTGCCCTTATTTTCTACTTTTTCGTACCGAACTAATGCTCTTGGTTAACATTCCTATACTTACGTCTTTTTCTCTGGTAATAATGTTTTCTTTGCTGAAAGCTCTTTTTTACCACTCCCTGTCAAAATCCTAATCATTCTTCAAAGTCTCTCATTTCTTTATGGTGGTGCTTTTCTTACTAGGATCTTATAGTCCTTTGAATGTTTGTCAAATCCTCCTTACTCAACTGTAAGCTCACTGAATGCTTTACTCATCTTTGATTCTCCTGTAGTACCTGACGAGCCTAGAACCTGGCACATAGTTGATGTTCGTAAATATTTATGTAATCAATCTTTAAAATAGGAAGCCTTTAAGATATCTT
Organism: Equus asinus; assembly: GCF_041296235.1. NCBI lineage: Eukaryota > Metazoa > Chordata > Mammalia > Perissodactyla > Equidae > Equus > Equus asinus. Next base: position 87,300,226 of record NC_091793.1, on the reverse strand, counting down.
GAAGTAGATCTCCAGTGTGGCTTGTTGAGTGGATAAGCTTACATGTAAGAGTGTACTATCCATAAAGATACGTTGTTCTGCATGGCTGCAGTTCTAGAGTAAGGAACAGATAGAAATAAAGGGTCCATTCATTTGATCTAGGTAGTGTTCACCCAGTAAAGATGGGCAATATGAGATGGTCTGCGATTCATTCTCTGATGGAATTCATATCTTTCTCTCTTAACTTCTATGAGAATCTTCTAATTTAACCTGTTTTGGTCAACATATATATATATTTTTAATTGAGTTAATGATAGGTTACAATCTTGAGAAATTTCAGTTGTACATTAATGTTTGTCAGTCATGTTGTAGGTGCACCACTTCACCCTTTGTGCCCACCCCCCACCCCACCTTTCCCCTGGTATCCACTAAACTGTTCTTAGTCCATAATTTTAAATTCCTCATATGAGTGGAGTCGTACACAGATTATCATTCTCTCGCTGGCTTATTTAACTTAACATAATTCCCTCAAGGTCCATCCATGTTATTGCAAATGGAATGATTTTGTTCTGTTTTACAGCTGAGTAGTATTCCATTGTATATATGTACCACATCTTCTTTATGCATTCGTCTGTTGCTGGGCACTTAGGTTGCTTCCACGTCTTGGCTATTGTAAATAATGCTGCAATGAACATTGGGCTGCATAGGACTTTTGGGATTGCTGACTTCAAGCTTTTTGGATAAATCCCCAGTAGTGGGATGGCTGGATTGTATGGTAGTTCTATTTTTAATTTTTTGAGGAATCTCCATACTGTTTTCCATAGTGGCTGCACCGGTTTGCATTCCCACCAGCAGTGTATGAGGGTTCCTTTTTCTCCACAACCTCTCCAACATTTGTTACTATTAGTTTTAGATATTTTTGTCATTCTAACGGGTGTAAGGTGATATCTTAGTGTAGTTTTGATTTGCATTTCCCTGATGATCAGCGATGATGAGCATCTTTTCATGTGCCTATTGGCCATCAGTATATCTTCTTTGGAGAAATGTCTGTTCATGTCTCCAGCCCATTTTTTGATTGGGTTGTTTAATGTTTTGTTGTTGAGTTGCGGGAGTTCTTTATATACTATGGATATTAAGCCTTTGTCAGATATATGACTTGCAAATATTTTTTCCCAGTTAGTGGGTTGTTTTTTTGTTTCAATCCTGTTTTCATTTGCCTTGAAGAAGCTCTTTAGTCTGATGAAGTCCCATTTGTTTATTCTTTCTATTGTTTCCCTTCTCTGAGAAGCCATGGTGTCCGAAAAGATCCTTTTAATACTGATGTCAAACAGTGTACTGCCTACGTTTTCTTCCAGAAGCCTTATGGTTTCAGATCTCACCTTTAGGTCTTTGATCCATTTTGAGTTTATTTTGGTGAATGGTGAAAAAGAATGGTCAATTTTCATTCTTTTACATGTGGCTTTCCAGTTTTCCCAGCACCATTTGTTGAAAAGACTTTCTTTTCTCCATTGTATGCCCTCAGCTCCTTTGTCAAAGATAAGCTGTCCATAGATGTGTGGTTTTATTTTTGGGCTTTCAATTCTGTTCCATTGATCTGTGCACCTGTTTTTGTACCAGTACCATGCTGTTTTGATTACTGTAGCTTTGTAGTATGTTTTGAAGTCAGGGATTGTGATGTCTCTTGTTTTGTTCTTTTTTCTCAGGATTGCTTTAGAAATTCGGGGTCTTTTGTTGCCCTATATGAATTTTAGGATTCTTTGTTCTAATTCTGTAAACAGTGTCATTGGGATTCTGATTGGGATGGTGTTGAATCTGTAGATTGCTTTAGGTAGAACGGACATTTTTAACTATGTTTATTCTTCCAATCCATGTACATGGAATGTCTTTCCATCTCCTTATGTCGTCATCCAATTCTCTCAGAAAGACCTTGTAATTTTCATTATATAGGTCCTTCACTTCCTTAGTTAAATTTACCTCAAGGTATTTTATTCTTTTTGTTGTGATTGTGAATGGTATTGTGTTCTTGAGTTCTTTTTCTGTTGGTTCATTACTGGAGTATAGAAATGCTACTGATTTATGCAAATTGATTTTATACCCTGCAACTTTGCTGTAGTTGTTGATTACTTCTAACAGTTTTCCAATGGATTCTTTGGGGTTTTCTGTATATAAGATCATGTCGTCTGCAAACAGTGAGAGTTTCACTTCTTCCCTCCCTATTTGGGTTCCTTTTATTCCTTTTTCTTGCCTGATTGCACTGGCCAGGACCTCCAGTACTATGTTAAATAAGAGTGGTGATAGAGGGCATCCTTGTCTCATTCCTGTTTTCAGGGGGATGGCGTTCAGTTTTTGCCCATTGAGTATGATGTTGGCTATGGGTTTGTCATATATGGCCTTTATTATGTTGAGGTAGTTTCCTTCTATGCCCATTTTGTTCAGTTTTTATCATAAATGGCTGTTGGATCTTGTTAAATGCCTTCTCTGCATCTATTGAGATGATCATGTGGTTTTTATTCCTCAGTTTGTTGATGTGGTGTATCACGTTGATTGATTTGCGGATGTTGAACCATCCCTGTGTCCCTGGTATGAATCCCACCTGATCATGATGTATGATCCTTTTGATGAATTGCTGAATTCTGGTTGCCAGAATTTTGTTTAGAATTTTTGCATCTATGTTCATCAGTGATATTGGCCTGTAGTTCTCTTTTTTCGTGGTGTCCTTGTCAGGTTTTGGTATCAGCGTGATGTTGGCCTCATAGAATGTGTTAGGAAGTTTGATCAACATATTTTTAAGTTGGGGACGGGCACTATTTCTGATGGCATGGATGAACACAAATAAGTAAGCCATCAATGGCTTGTAATCAAATGGTAGAGATGCAGATATTTTCTATATGCTGTGAGTAGGTGTGGAGATGGGTGCCATGGTAGAACAAAGGAGGAGCACTTGAGTGTTAGGTTGCCCTTTTTGGTTCTTAGAGGCCTGTATCTAGGTGTATATCTTAGGGAGGACCAAATATGCTTTACTTAGCACAACTTTCACTGACTGAGCAGTCAATTTTCAGATAGTCCTTCAGATAGTTAAAGTCAGTTGTCATTGCTTAATTTTATACACTCTTCCATTTATTTATACCTACTGTCCTTTGCTGAGGTCATCCCTTCAAAAAATATTTTCTTGAGGACCCATGATGTGCTGGGTGCCTGGACTGGCACTGAAAAGATAAAAATGGCATGCTTCCTGGAAGAGTGGTAATGGCCTTCAGAAGTTTTGATTAGTGATTTGAGGCCACAGTTTAAGGAACCTGGCATTTAATATGTATATTTGCTTCAAAAAGCATGTGGGCATTGGTAGTGGATGTGGTTTTCAAAACAGCCTTTCAGGGCTACATTTTGCGTCTGATCCTGTGTTTAATAAGAGAGGTGGTGCAATTGCTGCTTCTACGACTTCAGGTAGTGATATTTGCATCTTTAGAATTACTGTTTAGGAAATAATTACCAGCAAGGATGTCAATAGTTTGTTAATTTTCTTAAAGATATATATTTTTTGTTATGTTGCATAGCTATCGTGTTTTGTGTAATGGTAACTGAAGTATTAAAAAACGGTTTGTTGGAAGAATTTTATTGTTCAAATCAGTTATTTTTTAATAAAGATTAAAACATTGGCATCACAATTGGCTTAAAAAAACCCCACTTTTCTTTTTTTTTTTTCTCCAATGTATTGGCCTTTAGTAAACAGATGGTCAGATTAAATGCTATATAAATGAAAGTGCCTCGGAGTGAAAATTTACAAGTATTTGGAAAAGGAAATATAGTGCTTAAAAAATTCTCTGGGCCTCTCATTCAGAGAGTTTCATTAATTATCCTGCTTAGCAGATGACGTCCTGTTATCAGCGGTCTGGACAAGACCCTTTTCTTGTTTTGTGGTATTATTCTTTTCCTTTAACCCCAGTTGCCACTCTGGTTTTCCTCACAAACCTCCCCTAGTAGATCCCCACTTGCTTGTGTTTGGTATATGCTCTTTGATTGGTACTTATCTTTAAAAAATATAGAGTGATTTTTATATTGTAGATATCTTAAGTTCAAACCTTCAGGTTTCTTTTTTCACTTGCTGTTTTTAGATTAGATGTATTGTGGTATGTGTCTCTAGCTAATTGCTTCTAAACATAGTTTGTTCACACCTAAGTGATGCAGGTAATGGACACCTGGGTTGCCTCCAATGCCACTCAAACAATGCTGTGATAAATCTCCTCATATATGTTCAATATGGTCTTTTGTGTAAGTTCTTTGGGGGTGTATATCTAGGAGTGGGATTGTTGGGTCAGAGGACAGGGGCTTAAATCAGTATTTTTACACTCATATATATATGTCTTTTGATAGAATTTTTGTATTATTTGACCATTTTCTATCATTTGACCATTTTGTATCATTTGACCATTTGATTTACTTAGAGTCATGTCTTCAAGATCCATCCATGTAGTAACGTGTCAGAATTTTCTTCTTTTTTAAGGCTGAATAATATTCTATTGTGTGTTTATATCACATTTTGTTTATCCATTCATCCATCAGTGAACACTAGTGTTGCTTCTACCTTTTAACTGTTGTGAATAGTGCTGATATGAATATGGGTGTACAAGTATCTGTTCAAGTCCCTGCTTTCAGTTCTTTTGGGTGCATATTCAGAAATGAAATTGCTAAATCATGGCAGTCTATTTTCATTTTTTGAGGAGCCACCATACTGTTTTCCATAAGGACTGCGTCGTTTTACATTCCCACCAGCAGTACACAGGGTTCCAGTTTCTCTGTATCTTTGCCAGCATTTGACTAGGCAGTTTGTAAAACAAGAAGTCTATATTGTAATAATCATAATAGCTAACAATAAGTGAGAGTTCTCTGTGTGCCTAGGTAGTGTCGTATGTGCTTTACATGTATAGAAGCATTTAGTCCTCACAGCACATTTCCCTGATTGTGTATGTATATATTTACTGCACTGCACCAAATAATAGAGTTCCTAGGATAATGAAATGATAAACTGAAACTTTCACTTGAGGCATCAGTGTTCAATAGATAGTTCTATATCCAAAGGAAGTGCCACACTCTATGCAGAATTGTGGAAAGCTGGTTTCGTGACCTTTGAATACTTTCACTCACATAGAGATATGAAAAGAGGGAGAGCTTTCGCCAGGCAAATTTTTCTGGAATGTCATTGGAGTGCTGTGTGTTTTAGCCCTGCCTCCCACAATTTAGGGATGTCTGAATCTTTCATCAAGCCTAGCGAGAGGAGTTTCAACTGGAGTATATGGGTCCTGCAGTTGCGATCACAAGAGACCCATGACTGGGAAAGCTAAAGTGTTCTAGGGAAGTGGGAGTGGTTTTAAAGAAGTAATTGCACTCTTCTCTTTCATCAGGTCAGAGGTGTATGTATGTATTCCAGAATATGAATATCAACCTGCTGTTATTTGAAAGGGATCCTGCTGAAGAAGATTTTCTGCCAGGGCAAGAAGGCTCCAGCAGTAGTAAGGAGTTGTGGGGTGCACTATGAGGGGTCAGAGGTTAAGGGGCGTTGAGAGGAAACTGTTAGCTGAGGGAGCACTGCCCCTGGCAGGGGTTTTGCAATTGGAGGATCATACTCTTGGAAGAAAGCGCATAAGCTGCCCAAGAGAGGAAAAATCAGCTTTAAAACACCTGCCATATCCACATAGCCCTAGGTCATTTTGGTACAGTAGCAGTCAAATAAGAACTGTCCTACATGCCTGACCACTTTCTTCCCTCCCTGACCTTGTCTCTAGTGGGCTCAGAAAACTTAGGAAGATGGCAGAAGAGAAACTCCTTGGTGAGAAGAGAAGAATCTTGTTTGCTCCCTCACTGACAGTGGGCAGCTCTGGGCAAGCCCCAGCTGAATGGAGAACATAAGATTTAATGTTAAATATACTTTGGAGTTTTATTATTTGGATCTAGTCTTTTAATTTTGAAAAATTTTAAACCTACAGAAATCTTGAGGCAGTGATTTGGCGTACCTTGGAGATATTGCAAGTTTGGTTCCAGACCACCACAATAAAGTAAATATAGCAATAAAGTGAGTATTGCAGTAAACACAATTTTTTTGGTTTCCCAGTGCATGTGAAAGTTATGTTTACACTATACTGTAGCCTCTTAAGTGTTCAATAGCATTATGTCTGAAAAAACAATGTACATGCCCTAATTAAAAAGTACGTTATTGCTGACAAATGTTAACCATCATCTGAACCTTCAGCAAGTTGTAATTTTTTGCTGGTGGAGGATCTTGATTCAGTATTGATGGCTGCTGACTGATCAGGGTGGTGGTTGCTGAAGGTTGGGCTGGCTGTGGCGATTTCTTAAAATAAGACAACAGTGAAGTTTTTCACATCCAATGACTCTTCCTTTCATGAACGATTTCTCTCTAGCATACATTGATAGCATTTTACCCACAGTAGAACTTCTTTCAAAATTGGAGTCAGTCTTCTCAAATCCTGCCACTGCCTTATCAACTAAGTTTATGTAAAATTCTAAATCCTCAATCATCTTTACAGCATCTTCACCAGGAAAAGATTCCATCTCAAGAAATCACTTTCTTTGGTCATCACTAAGAAGTAACTCCTCATCTGTTAAAGTTTTATGAGATTGCAGCAATCAGTCACATCTTCAGATTCCACTTCAAATTCTAGTTCTTTTGCTAGTTCCACCACATCTGCAATTGCTTCCTCCACTTAAGTCTTGAACCTCTCAAAGTTGTCCATAAGGATTGGAATCAACTTCTTCCAAACTCCTGTTAATGTTGATATTTTGACCTCTTCCCATGAATCACGAATGTTCTTAATGACATCTAGAATGGTGAATTCTTTCCAGAAAGTTTTAAATTTACTTTGCCCAGATCCATCAGAGGAATCACTATCTATGGCAGCTGTGGCATTACAAAATATATTTCTTAAATAATAAGACTTGAAAGTCTAAAATACTTCTTGAATGGATATTGTGTTAGCAGGCATGAAAACAACAGTAATCTTGTACATCTCCATCAGAGCTCTTGGGTGACCAAGTACATTGTCAGTGAGCAGTAATATTTTGAAAGGAATCTCTTTTTTTTCTGAGCGTTAGGTCTCAACAGTGAGCTTAACATATTTAGTAAACCATGTTGTAAACAGATGTGCTGTCGTCCAGGCTTTGTTGTTCCATTTATAGAGCATGGGGAGAGTAGATTTAGCATAGTTCTTAAGGGTCCTAGGATCTTTGAAATGGTGAGTGAGCATTGGCTTCAACTTAAAGTGTCCAGCTGCAATAGCCCCTAACAAGACAGTCAGCCTGTCCTTTGAAGCTTTGAAGCCAGGCGTTGACTTCTCTTCTCTAGCTATGAAAGTCCTAGGTGACATCTTCTTCCAAGAGTAGGCTGTTTATCTACATTGAAAATTTATTGTTTAGTGTAGCCACCCTCATTAATTATCTTAGCTAGATCTTCTGGATAACTTACTACAGTGTCTACATCAGCACTTGCTGCTTCACCTTGAACTTTGATGTTATGGAGACAGTTTCTTTCCTTAAACCTCATGAACCAAGTTGCTCTCCTAGCTTCCAGCTTTTCTTCTGCAGCTTCCTCACCTCTCTCTTGGCCATCATAGAATTGAAGAGAGTTAGAGCCTTGCTCTGAATTAGGCTTTGGCTTAAGGGAATGTTGTAGCTGGTCTGATCTATCCAGACCACTAAAATTTTCTCCGTATCAGCAATAAGGCTGTTTTGCTTTGTTATCATTCGTGTGTTCACTAGAGTAGCACTTTTAATTTCCTTCAAGAACTTTTCCTTTACATTCACAACGTGGCTAACTGACGCAAGAGGCCTAGGTTTTGGCCTGTCTCTGCTTTTGACCTGCCTTCCTCAGTTAGCTTAATCATTTCTAGCTTTTGATTTAAAGTGAGAGATGTGTGACTCTTTTCCCTTGAATACTTAGAGACCATTGTAGGATTATTGATTGGCCTAATTTCAGTATTGTCTCAGGGAATAAGGAGGCCTGAGGAGAGGGAGAGATGGGGGAATGGCAGGTTGCTGGAGCAGTCAGAGTACCCACAACACTTATTAAGTTTGCCATCCTATATAGGCATGGTTCGTGGCCCCCCAAAACAATTACAATAGAAACATCAAAGATCACTGATCACACACAGATCACCATAGTAAATATAATAATAGTGCAAAAGTTTAAAATATTGCAAGAATTACCAAAATGTGATACAGAGACAGGAAGTGAGCAAATGCTTTTGGAAATATGGTGCCCATAGACTTGCTTGACGCAGGGTTGCCACAAACCTTCAATTTGTAAAAAACACAATATCTGTGAAGTACAGTAAAGTGAAGCACAATAAAATGAGATATGTCTGTATAATAAACACGTCATACCTTTACCAGTTAGTAACATTTGGCTACAAGTATATATTTTATGTATACTTTTTTGGCAGGTGGAGTGTGCCTGAACCTTTTGAAAATGGCACTTTACTCCTAAATGCTTCACCTTGTTTATATTAAAAATTAAGATATTCTCATATGTAATCAGAATACCTTTATCACCCCAGAACTTAACCATTGATATAATAATGTTGTATAATATATAGTCCATATTCAAGTTTCCCCAATTGTCTATCTGGGACTAGTCATTTGATATTGCTGAAGTGAGACTTACCATTTAAAGTGATTGCATTATTTTCTGTTACTTAGGAGGGACCAGAAAAGTCACGAGGATTACTTGAATTTTTACTCTAGAGCAGAGGTTGCTTTACTGCTGAATAGGTTTAATAGACCAGTAAGAGACAAAAATAAAGTTTTTACATGAAACCCATCTTTTCTGCATGGTCAACATGTTGGGTAGACTTGTAAAAGGGCATCTCAATTCAGTATACTTTTGCTTTGTTCAAGAATAGATTTCTTATAGATGAAACAAAATTGACACGATGATAATTGTTGAAGGTAGGTGATATGGTTGATTAATGTCTTCTCTCTACTCGTGTATATAAGAAAATTTTAATAATAAAAAGTTAAAGGACTTTTAGAGTCTTGTGTTTTCTAATTTATAGATTTAGAATGTTAGAAAATCACTTAATGTATTATTTTTTAGTATTAATATCAGAGGAAATCAACTTACAAAATTAAAGCACAGTAAAAATAATAATAGTTCCAATTTTTGAATATTTAATATGTATCAGGCATTAGGCTAAGTCTTTTCCACATTCGAACCTCTCCAAGGTAAATTTTATTCCTTTCATTAAAAGACAATTATTCTTTGGAGTTCATCACTCAGTCTGAAGGCTTCCCTTCATCTTTTTCTTAGTTTTGTCATTTGTCTCTGAAGTGGAGGAGGAACTGTGCCCAGGATTGGCACTAATAATGGAGTGGATGACCGAGGTGGAAGTGTAGGTGTTAGTGAAAGTTCATGTTGGGTCTAAAATTAAAGCTAAAGATTATAAGAAGCCGGGTTGAGTCTGGGGGATTTCAACATGGTGCGGTGTTGGCTCTAATTCAGATTTATCAGGTAGTACAGAGTTCTGAATAAGATGAAAGTGAGTGATTTCCCCTAAATTAAAATAAAAATAAAATAGTCGTAAAACCTAGTGTTTAACTTTGTTAGAATTTATTTGGAATTTCAAATATTTTGTGTGTTAGCTATAGTGATAGTTTTGGTGTGGATAGAATTTTTTTTTTCTATTTTGAATATTTTTCTCACTTGCAATCTTAATACTAAATGTATGATGTTGTAACTTTGTCCTCAAAAACCACTTTTGATGGAAGTCAGTAAAATACACTCTAAATGTCTTCGTACACATTAGATACCTTAGTGACTTCTGAGTGTTAAATACAATTGATATCTTCCTTTTGTTTTAAGTTTAATATATTTTGTAAAGGTTTTAAAAATGAATAATCATTACAAAGAATTGTGCTGATAAATGAGATGACTATAGTTGATCTTTGTAAGAGAGAATTTACTCATCAATCTTGATTGTTTCTTAGCAATACAAAGTATTCCTATCCTGGGCATTTTCATATCTTTCTTCAAAGGCACATTTGAAAATATTTTATATAACCTGATAGTTGTCCATCTGTCCTGAAACTCTAATTGCTTCTTCGTTACCTAAATGTCCTCATTAAACTTCACATTCATACAATATATTCTTTCAGCTTAATAACCTACAGTTTGACTTGAGAATCATTTGGCTTGTCAGAATCTTAAAAGAGTTCTGGGAAATAAATTTCTTATGTATATTGTGAAGCTAAAAGTTATTGAAAATGTGTTATATTTTCATAATAAAACAAGTATAAAAATTTCACCTTGGGAGCTAGCTAACTATTTTCTTATTGTCCTTAGCCTCTAGGGAGGTAGTTTAATCACTCTTGATAAAGAAATAGCTTGGTTATATTTTGGCAAGTTGACTTGTATTCAGTTTAGATCATAATTTATGAAAATGCTAGGTTCATAGGGAATGTTGATTCATTCATCCATTAACAAATATTTATTGAGCACTTACAACATGCCGGGCTCTGTGACAGGCCCTGGGGATATAGTGGTGAGCAAAAACATGGGATCTCTGCTCTCTAGAAAAGGATTGTGGTTGTTTGAGAGCATGTAATGAGAGAACCTGATGTGGTCAGGTAGGAAAGGCTTCCTGAAGGAACTGTATCTTAGCCGCTATCTGAAGAACCTTCCAGTAGGGGCAGCATTTGCAGTGGAGGCCAAGGGGCACACTAAGGAACTGCAGGAAGGGTAGGGAAGCTGGAGTTCAGAGAGTGAATGCCTGTAAGATGAGGCTTACAAGAAAATTGGTTTTAAGAAAGAACTTCATTCTTTGTGAATGCTTTATAAAGAATATGAAATCCATAATTATCTTTATATTAACTTCTGCATGTCTGTTTATGATAATAAACTCTGTTTTCAGATGCTTGCAGATTTAGAGATCCCTTAGAATTCATTTTCCCATTTGGTGCCTTAATCTCCTAGAAAGTAGTCCATTCTGTTTGGCCAACTCTTGCTTGACTTTATCTAGCCCAGTTGCAGGGGCCCTTTCTTTCTTTTTGGAACTGGCTTCATTTTCAGACGCTTCTGATTATTAGAGAATTCTTTCTTATATGAAGCCAAAATTTTAGTTTCTACTCAATGATCCTAGTTCTCTGAGGCAAAACTGAACAAGTCCAGTTTGTTCTTAGACTCTTTCTTGTACATGAAGATTACTGATGTATAGTTACAAGTCTCTCTTTTCCAGACTTTTCCCCCCAAATATATGAAAAATTTTAAATATATGCAAAAGAAGACAGACTAGTAGAATGAAACCCCCTTTCTCTCCTACTCTGCATGTACCCATTGCCCGGCTTCAGTAATTATCAACCCATGGCTTTGTGTCATCAACGGGTACTTAATGAATGCTTTCTTTGCACTAGGTGCTGTTCTAGTTGCTGGAGCTATGGAAAGGGACCTATCAGTTTCTGGCCTTAAGGAGCTAACATTTCAGTGGGGAAGAAAATAAGAAAATCAATTAAAATAGTACAGCATGATGCATATAGTCATCTAATTTGCAAGAGAGTTGTGGGATTTTAAGGAAAAGGTACAGGAAAGCACTTTACCATGCTGATAAGTGGTAGAACTGGGGTGAGGGTGGGGAATGAGGAGGGGAATTAATATACAAATATAGGCTATAGGCTACAGAAACACTTACAGCAAGTCTTGGAGAAAGTGAGTGAAGTTCATCAGATATTAGGAACGTATCTAAAATAAAAAACCCCAGTGGTATGTAAAGTCTTATATCTATGTGTACTTAGGTAGGTATTTCTGTGGCGTTGGTCCTTAGTTTTCATCAGACCCTCAAAGAGAGCTGTGATATAAAATAGGGCCACTGTATAGTCCCGTAGTTAGGCTTCTCTTAATGGTCAGCTCAACCACTTCTGAGGGCTAAAGAGCCAAGAGAAACTGAGAGACAGATGTTCAGTCAAATCAACTGTAGGTAATCTTTATTATTGCACATAGATAGAACAGTAAATATTTGCATGCTTTTTACAGCTTAGAAATCTAATATTTATATATATGCACTGATTATATATCTTAAAATATGAAGTAATTGGTTTAATTATTATACCCAGGGGTCAGGGATTCAATACTTGAGATAGCTAGAGATAGACGATATCATACCCAAAGAAAAAATGTGCTCTTTCTCCAGACAGCATTAGGGTCCTCACTTAGTCCAGTTTGAAATGCATGCTGTGTGAACACAAGGAAGACTTAAGAGTGTTAAGAGTTCAAATCTATTCTTACCTGTTGAGACTTACCAAAGATGCACCATTAATGCTGATCTTGATACTTAGCCAGATTTGTCCTGCCTGAATTTTGAGACCCATGTAATGTCTTTCGGTACAGCTACACGAGAGCATAGGCATATATCTGCACACACACTAATGCAGTTGTACAGTTCCCTCTTAGAGATTTTCCAACCAAGGAAGCAGGTACTATTTACAATATGTAGTAGACAAAATAGAAGCAGGTGCTTCCCGCTTGCTCTAATCTTTGCAGCCCTTCTTTCACTTTGTACTTGCTTGCATCTGTCTGCTACAGGTGTCTCTATGTTTTTTTTCTTATGTTCTAGACTAGATGTGTGACAGAAAAGCTGATGTACTCTTTTTTTTGTTCATTCATAATATCACTTTGTGCTTCAATACTGTGGTTAACTATTTGATCATTCCTTTTATGTATGATTTGCTTGTTTACTTTGTATCCTGTCTGCTATTCAAGAATTACATGTATACTCTAGTTTGGCAAAAATGATGAACTCTGATTAGTTTTTGCAAAATATCTTGGAAATTTCATTGACGTGGCTTTGTGCTGCATTTTGTTAATGTGTATGATCATTTGAGTGTTTCAGAAATGGAATTACTTGATAATTTGTATAAATTATTTAAAAAAATGAAATAAAATGACAAGGTTTATCCTTTTGAATTGATAGGATTTAACTGTTTAAAACTGTTTTAAAATCATATCATTCTCTATAAAGGAAATTTACAAAAGTCTTATTTCTTGTTTGTGTTTCAATTACATAATGTAAATAAGTCGTATCTCCCTTTAGACATGTCCCAGTTTATTGAAAATTTTTATTTGATTTCTGTAGTGAGCATATAGATAAGTAGCTGCGTACATTATTTGGGATACATTTTATAAATAGTAGTGGAAGTCAATCTCAGAATTCTGTGTCACTATTATTTTTCTTTAATGCTTCTGTTTTAGTACAGAGTGCTGAGATGTAGTGGATAAAACACATAGTTCCGCCCTCAAAGAGTTTACATTCTAATAAGGAAGAAAGACTAATGTGTAAAAAACTTGGGTGGAATACATGGTGTAAGAGAGGCACAAATAGAGAAAAAGGATTATTTCATATTAGGCATTCCTTAAAGGATGTGATGCTTGAGCTGGACCTTAAGTAACTAGTAGAAAATTGGCAGGGGGAGATTTGGGAAAAGGACATCTCAGGCTGAGCACATCACACGAAAAAGGCAGAATTGCACAGCATGTCACTGAAGAGTCTCTGGTGGTCCTGCATAGGAGCAGAGGGAGACCATTGACTGTTGAATTGAGTTTGACTGTCTTGTAAGCATATATAGATCATATTTGTTAGGCAATGGACAGCCCTTGAAGGTTACAGAACATCTCTTATGTGTCAGACCTGAATGTGTCTGCTGATTTATTTATAACATCTCGTTTAGTAGCTATTACAACCCTCATTTTAAAGAAGGGAAAAACAGACCCAGAGGAGTTAAGTGACTTACTCAAGGTCTCATAATGAGTAATTGTCAGAGCTAGGATTCAAACGAAGTGTTCTTTTGAATCTGCATGCTTCATTTTTTTTTAAGTGAAAGAATGAGACAATCAGGCTAAACTTTAGCAGTGTTACCAAAGCAGCTGGTTTCTTGGATGAGGGAGTAATATTGTAGAGTCATGGTGACCAGTTGGGAGGCTATCTTAGTGATTCAGACAAGTAGTAATATGACACTTGAATTTGTGGTGGTAATGATCCGAGTGAAAAGGAGAGTTTGTATATGAGATTATGGTGGCAGAATTGTCAAGTCTGGGTAATTAAGGATGCATGCATTCAGGAGATATTGGGAGGAAAGAGGTTCCTGTGAGAAATGCAGAGAAATAAAAACAGCAAGCCAGAAGAGTGTACCATTATGGAAGTCACAAGAAAGTTTCAAAGATGGGATAATGAACACTGTTAAATGCTGTGTAGATTTGAAGATATATGAGGAGAAGCTCATTTGGTGTTTGGTGACCACTGGAGGGTGACTGTAGCAGAGTGGTATGATTAGAAACCAAATAATCAGGAATTGAAGAGTGAGTTTTAAGACAAGGATATGGAGACAGTGTTGTGGACTCCTTGGAAAAAATTTAGTGGAGAAAGTTGAAATGATCAAGGATTAAGGCAAAACATTTTAATGGTTGAGGCAAATAGGTGAATTTGTCAGTAGCTAAAAAGGCATTGATGATAAGAAAGGGGTTGAAGATTTTAGAGAGGGAATAATTGGTGGTTTACAGTTTTAAAAGAAATGGGCAGGTTTAACTCAGATGTGTAGGCTAAACTTTGAGAGAAAAAGGAACCATTCTTGTGAATTAGGAGGGAAAGAAAGTATGAGTTGTCTACTTATAAACAAGCTATCTACTTATAATTTATAGGAGGCTTATATTCATCTGGCTTATGTTAAATGACCTAGAAAGTTTATTGAAGGAAAAGAGGAGTCATCTGCTAAGAGACAGTAGGTTTGATAACTTTCAAAAAGAAGGAAAAATTTGGAACAACTGCTGTGATAAAAAAATAAAACAAAGCAAGAATTCCCAAAGCAAGAATTGCTAGCCAAGAATCTAAGCATACATTGTTATTGGCACCAACTAGCATGTGTCTTTTTTCTTCATCAGTGTTCAAAAGTTTGGGAAACAGAAAGAAGATGTTACCTGGTGAATTTGCTCCATATTAGGGATTGGCAGTTGGGCCATAGAAGGTTAAGTGAGCGAGGGTTTCTTCATTAGCATTGAGAGTGTAAGTGACATTGTAAATCCTAACTTCTTACCCTGGTATATAAAAACCTTCCACATTTGATACAAATGTATATTCTTAATGATGATTGAATATATGAAGGAGTGTTACCCTATCTGACCTTCAGAAATTTACTCTTCTAATTTTACCTTATCCTTTTACTAGCACTCTAATTGAACTGAAATACGGAAGCATCTTGGTATAGTAGAGCCAGTCCTTCATTCAGCAAACACTTACTGTGCGGGAATGACATCAAAAGCACAAATGCCAAAAGAAAAAATAGATATATTAGGCTTTATCAAAATGTAAAACTTTTGTGCTTCAAAAGACACTATCAAGAAAATGAACAGACAACCCCATTGAATGGGAGAAAATATTTGCAAATCATATTTCTGTTAAGGGACTTGAATCCACAATATATTAAAACCTCTTGCAAACTTAACCACTGTGCTACTGGGCTGGCCCTGAGAAGGTGCTCGTTATTAAGGATAACAATATTAAGCCCTCTGATCCATGATCATGGAATGTCTTTCTATTCCTTTTTTTCCTATTTATTTCTTTAATATCTTTCAATAACATTTTGAATTATCAAAGTGCAATTTTTCTGCTTCTTTTGTTAAATTTATTCCTAAGTGTTTGATTGTTTTTGGTGCTGTTTTAAATGGAATTGTTTTCTTATTTTCAGTTTTGGATTGCTCGTTGCTAGTGTATAGAAATACAATTGACTTTTGTATATTGAGCTTCTATCTTGCAAACTTGCTGAACTCACTTATTAGATCTAATAGTTTTTAGTGGATTCTTTAGGAATTTCTATATATAAGGTTTTCTTATTTGCAAATAGAGATGTTTTGCTTTTTCTTTTCCATTCTGGATGACTTTTATATCTTTTTCTTGCCTAACGTCCTGATTAGAACTCCTAGTACAATATTGAAAAGAAGTGATGAGAGTGGACCTTCTTGTCTTATTCTTGATTTTAGGAGGAAAGCTTTTTAGTCTTTTACCATTACGTATGATGCTAGCTGAACATTTTTCCTACATTCTTTTTATCAGGTTGAGGAAATTCACTTCTATTCTTAGTTTCTTGAATGTTTTCTGTTTCAATCATGAAAGGAGGTTGGATTTTGTCAAATGCTTTTTTTCGTTTTTTGGTCTATTGAGATGATCATATGGTTTTTGTCCTTTATTCTGTTAATAGGATGTATTCCATTGATTGAACCAATGATTGATTCCATTGTTGAACAAACCTTGCATTCCTGGGATAAATCTCACTTAATCATGTCTCTTTTGATGTATTTTTGATTTGGTTTGCTAGTATTTTGTTGAGAATTTTTGCATCTATATATTTAGAAGCAATATTGGTCTATAGATTTCTTGAGATAGCTTTTGTCTGGTTTTGGTATCAAGGTAATAATAGCCTCATAGAAATGAGTTGGGAAGTGTTTTGTCTTCTATTTTTTGGAAGAGTTTGTGAATGATTTGTGTTAATTCTTCTAAATGTTTGATGAAATTCACTATTGAAGGTGAATCCTGGGCTTTTATTGATGGGAAGTTTTTTGATTACTAATTCAGTATCTTTACTTGTTGTACGTCCATTCAGATGTTCTATTTCTTCTTGATTTTCAGTAGTTTGTGTCTTTCTTAGATTTGTTCATTTTATCTAGATTATCTAATTTGTTGGCATATGTTGATTCATATTATTTCCTTATATCCTTTTTATTTCTATAGGATTAATAGTGATATCCCCTCTTCTCTTTTTTCTTGGTTATCTAGCTAAAGCTTTGTTAATTTTATCCATCTTTTCAAAGAATCATCCTCTAGTTTTGTTAATTTCTTCTATTGTATTTCTATTTTTTATCTTTTTAATTTCTGCTAATCTTTGTTATTCCATTTTTTCTGCTTGGATTTAGTTTGCTCTTCTTCCTCTAGTTTATCAAGGTTATTTGTTTAAGATCTTCTTTTTTATTTTAGGCATTTATTTATAGCATTTACAGCTATAAATTTCCCTGTGAGCACTTACCTAGCTGTATCCCATAAGTTTTGGTATATTGTGTTTTCGTTTTCATTCAACTCATAGTATTTCCTAATTTGCCTTTTGATTTCTTCTTTGACCTATTGCTTATTTAGAAGTGTATTGTTTAATTTCTGCATCTTCATTAATTTCTAAATTTTCCTTCTGTTTTTGATTTCTAATTTAATTTCATTGCAGTTGGAGAGCTTACTTTGTATGATTTCAGTCCTTTTAAATATACTGAGGCTTGTTTTATAGCCTAATATATGATCTATCCTGAAAGAATGTTCTATGTATGCTTGAGAAGAATGTCTGTTTTGCTGTTGTTGGGTGTAGTGTGTTCTATTGATGTCTTTTAGGTTTAGTTGGTTTATAGTGTTGTTCCAGGCTTCTGTTTCCTTTTTGATGTTCTGCAAGTTGTCTTAGTTGTTTCTTTCAATAACGGTATTAAAAGTGAGGTACTAAAGTTTCCAACTATTATTGTTGAATTATGTATTTCTTCCTTCAATTCTGTCAGCTTTTGCTTCATGTAGTTTAGTATGGTCTTATTTTGTGCATATATGTTTACAATTGTTGTGTCTTCCTGATAGATTGACCTTTTTTCCCTATAAAATGTCCTTCTTTGTCTCTGCTTGTAATTTTTCTTTTAATGTCTATTTTGTCTGGTATTAGTATAGTCTATCCAGATCTCTTTTGGTTATTGTTGGTGTGGTATATCTTTCCCATTCTTTTACTTTCAACCTATTGCATCTTTGAAAATAAAGTATGTCTCTTGTAAATAGCATATACAGTCATAGGCTGCATAACGCCATTTCGGTCAGTGGCGGTCTGCATATACAACGGTGGTCCCATAAGATTAGTACCATATAGCCTAGGTATGTAGTAGGCTATACCATTTAGGTTTGTGTAAATATACTTTATTATGTTTGCATAATGATGAAATTGCCTAACGATGTGTTTCTCAGAACGTATCCCCATCACTAAGCGACATGTGACTGTAGTTAGATCATACTTTCTTATTCATTCTACCAGTGTGTGCCTGTTGGTTGCAGTGTTTAATCCATTAACTTTTAGTGTAATTACTGATAAGGTAGGATTTACATCTACCGTTTTGCTGATTGTATTATATATGTCTTCTTTTTTTGGTTCTCTATTACTCCATTATTTCCTTCTTTTGTGTTAAATAGCTGTTTTCTAGTGTACCATTTTAATTCTCTGTTGTTTCTTTCACTGTATTTTTTGTTCTTTGTTGTTATTATATTCACACATACATTCCTCCACACTTCAAGGTTCCAACAGCACCTAGAGCTTGAATTTCCTAAATGGTTTTCATGAGGAAATAATACCAGGGTTCTGGCCTGCCAGTGGTCAAGAAATTTGCCTGAGAATTTTTTCTTGGGAAACAGTTATATATTCTTGTACAGTTTGAACCTTCTTTTATTCAAATTTGCAGCAAGCTGTCTGTTCCCTCTCTTCCCCTTTCTTTTGTTCCCTCCCTATCTCTATTGCTCCTTCTAATTCATTCAACAAACATATTTTAAATGCATGTACTCTATCAGGGGCTTGGGATGCAGTAATGTATAAAACAAATGGTCTCTTCCCTTATCTTAGGATGTAAAGTAGATTTCACTAACTCAGATTCTTTGAGGAGCATTGAAATATGCAGGGAATATACAGTAGGACAGGGTGGGATCTGTAGCCAGTTTCAAGGGTATTCCCTTTCAGATTAAAACAAAAGAGGTCTGCAGGCCATGGATTGCCTCTTTTTTAATGCAAAAATTTCTCTGTAGTAGGAATTGCTGCAAGTTCTTTAACCAGCTCTCACTTGTCACATCATTTTTTAGGTTTGAATAGTTTAATTTACCCAAATCAGTCTTGAAAACGTGCTCCAGTAAACAGTGCGCTTTAAAGTTTTGAGTATTTTCAACTGTTTAGTTCATGTTAGATCAAACCAGCTGTTAAAATTTATTATGCTCTGTAGTGTTTTACACATCAGATATGGCCTTTAAAGAATAGAGTCATCTTAAAATTTATTTTAAAAAGTACCCAAGTGCCCATCAACAGATGACTGGGTAAAGAAGATAGGGTGTGTGTGTGTATATATATATATATATATACAGTGGAATACTACTCAGCCATAAAAAAGACAAAATCATGTCTTTTGTGACAACATGATGGACCTTGAGGGTATTATGCTAAGTGAAATAAGCCAGACAGAGAAAGATAAACAATGTGTGATTTCGCTTATATGTGGAAGATAGACACATGGATAAGCAGAACAGATTAATGATTACCAGAGGGGTAAGGGGTGGGGGGAGGGCGAAAGGAATAGGGGGGCATATATGTATACTGATGTACTAGACTATTGGTGGTGAACACGATGCAGTCTATACAGAAACTGAAATATAATAGTGTATACCTGAAATTAACACAATGTTATAAGCCAATATGACCTCAACAAAATAATTAAAAATAAATAAAATTTTTTTAAAAACATAAAAGTATCTTTAAGCCCTCATTTTGGTTTTGATTATTTTTTATAGTCTTATAGACAGATTGTAGTTTCTTTTATACAGTTTTTTTTCCCTCAAAAGATGGAGGGAGGGGCTGGCCCAGTGGTATAGTGGTTAAGTTTGTGTGCTCCCCTTCAGCAACCTGGGGTTGCGGGTTCAGATCCTGGGTGTGGACCTACACACTGCTCATCAAGCCATACTGAGGCGGCGTCCCACATATACAAAAGAGGAAGATTGGCACAGATGTTAGCTCAGGGCCAGTCTTCCTCAAGCAAAAAGGGAAAGATTGGCTACAGATGTCAGCTCAAGGCCAATCTTCCTCACACAAATGCACAAAAAAGATGGAGGGATAACAGATAAGCTTTTGGATTTATTTTCTTTTTTTTAATGTGAGGTTTGTGTGTTTGAAAAATATTATTTCCATCAAAGGACTGGATATAAGTTGTTCTGGCAATGAACTCTGTATCCATAATATATGACATATATTTTAGGGATTCATCTGATGTACATACATCATGTATTCAAAAAGTTAATCCAGGAGAATAGGGGAATTTTACTTTTCTAGTGGTGATGACAATAGTGTTTCCTATACTGTGTGACCCTGAATAAGACTTGGTTGGGAGCTTAGAGCTGTGAGAGACATAGGTTTAGTAGGAAGTAAAGGTTTGCTCTTCAT
>NC_091793.1:86865000-86975000 GCF_041296235.1 Equus asinus | reverse complement strand
CTCCTTCAAAATATCACCAAGAATTGTTTAGAAACTTGTCAGCCAAACCATTAGAGACAATTTCTAAATGGGCTTTATTAAAATTTGTCCAAAGAACCTTCAAAAGGAGATGAATTCCATTAACTTGCTCTAGAAGAATACTCATCGCTTACACAGAAGTTATCCAGGAAAATGCACATAAATTGAGGATTGTAAATGGAGACACTTAGAAATGTGGCTAATTTTCTTTCTTATCCACTGAAGCAAAGACAGGCTCTGAAAAGGACCAGGTACCGGGGTCCCTCCCCACAGCCCTGGGCAGATGGACCACTACCACTCGGCTTCATGCTGGCTCATTTACTTAGTGTTTTGCAATCCTTAATGTGCACAGCTGGCAGCTGAATGCAGGTTTGATACTAACAGTTTAGACATCTTTAGATGTAGCAGATGGAAAATTTTACACAAATAAAGTAGGAGAAAGTGTGCAATTAGGTTTTTATCTGCAGTTACATGATGCATCCTCTGTTTTAGTTTAGAACATCACCTTAGTGGGTGGTCATGATCTTTCCTTGTATCCAGACCCTACCTTCTTGACACCAGATTTGATGTTGGCTAAATGCCCAAGTACCAAACTTTTGTTTTTGTTGAGTGTGAATGAAATAGGGAATGCAACAATCAGCAAAGCAAAAGGCATACCATCAGTGAGACTGTAACAGTCCAGTACATTATGGCTACATTCCTTGCTAGTTAAGTCACTATGGTAAAATCCTTGGCAGGATTTTTTTTCAATAGTTTATTCATGATGTTCATTATTATGAGTTGTAAAGAGTATGAGAATTTCATTTTTAAAATGTCTTATGGAATGTATCACTTTCTTAGATCTTGTAGACATGCTGTGGAAACCATAACATAAAATATGAGTTACTTACAATAACTAATTTTAATCCCATCTGCTAAGTATGACAACATTAGCATTTCCACTTAATTAAAAACACCCTTAAAGCAGCAATGTTTTAATCACTCCATTTTATTTACTCTCCTCCGGTGTCACTTATAATTGTAACTTTTTATTTTTTAATAATGAGGGATTTTTTTTCTCTTTGCATCACACAAAAAAGTGCTGTCGATAATTAGCAGTCTTCTGTTATTAGTAGACTCAGGTGTCACAACTGTGTCTCATCCTCATTACAGTAAAAAATTTCACCTATCAGATTCATTATTGCTAGATAATGCGACTGAGAGCCTTTGCAGGCCCTCCAGAAAAGTAATTCAGCCAAGCAAAATTATCAGCTAATTATATTTAGAATCAAAAGCCCAACAACTATTTGCAGATAAATTGTATGAATTGAAGTGAATAGATCTGAATATTAAGATTCATAGATTTAGCAGATGATTTGTTAATTGGAATAAAAAGGTCATTTGCTAGTCATTTTAACAATAGATCAATTGGAACCCTATTTATTATTTAACTGGTAGTGCATAAGAATTGAAATGATGAGTAATTGTATTATTGTTATGAGATAATAATTTTCTTCAAAATAGCAAAATAGAAACTTAAAAGAATGAATTTTATAAATTTCTTTTAAAATATTATGGCCTATTTAATATATTTTAAAACATAGTCCTGCTATAAATAATGTATATAATTATTTTAAGTCAAAATTATAACCAAAAGTGATGGTTGGTTTTTTTCTTGATGAATTAGAAATATAACCACAAATAAGATGATTTACAAATAAAAGTTGAAATCCAAATTTATAAATTTTTTCTTCCTACATGGAATAATACCATTCCTATCTCACTGTATTTTAATTAGCAGAGGTTTTTTGGAAGGGCATGGTACATGCTCATACGATGACTCAAAATGTAACTTGGCCTGCAGTTTTCTTTCGGGGAACAGAACACTCTAATTCAAATCCATTATTGAAAAGCAGATAACATGTGCACTTTCTGAAATGCCTGTGACTTCACTCTTTTGATGTTATGTAATTATAAGAGAATGTTCATATGTATTTGCTTTTCGATTGGCACAGCATTTTAAAACTGAGTGTCCTCAGATAAAGTGCATATTTTCTTTTGGTTCATAAAGAATATTACTGGTTTATGTGTTCAAAACTTCTGTGAAGGTTTTACAGTGCAGTAAGAGTGCAGTTTATAGCTGTGCTTGCAATAAGAATTTCTATGCGTACCCTATATATGTAGAAAACAAAATATTAGATATTAGTTTGGGTTTTGAAAATAATAACTGGTAACTAGATCCTGTGCCTTTCCTCTGTGTTATCTTGCAACTTCCATCAGTTCTCAAGCAAAACTTTGAACTCAGTATTTTTCCAAACTTTGCAGCTGAAAGCAAATACTTTTCGTTTAAACTAATTTCAGTTAACACCATAAAATAGGGAAAACATCACCCACTTAAAAACAGCTTAAATTGCATGTACTTTGTCACTGTAAATAAATAAGGTAAACATTGACATAACTTCAGATTATTCTGGGGTTGAAAAAAATCTGCAGTTCAAAATAAAATTCTGCCTTTGGTCAACATTTTGGATGCAATTCAAAGTTTCCCATAAAATAAACATATTTTAAAGAGTGTTTTGAATTTCACTGCATAATTCCTAGCCAACAGAAATTTCAGTGGAATCTTTAAGGTTTATTTTGTGTCAGATCAATAGCCATTATACAGGAGGAACACAACCATCGAGATGCAATACCTTCCCTCTGCTTAACCCTTACTTCTGGGACATGAAGAAAAACTTCCTACAGGTGATCCTTGGGGAAATCCTCTCACAAAGTGAAACTTTCTTGTTTCTTTGTTTAATAATGAAAGTATTCTTTTCTGATAAAATGTAAAAGGGGCTGAATTTTTAGTCAAGAAAGCAAAATGTTCATTAAGATAATCTTTATGAGAGTTTTTCAGTAAAAGGAGGAAATCATTTTACATTCTGCATAATAACAAATTATTTTGAAGCATGAGCTTAAAATGAAAATACCCCATCACAACAGATTGTAAATTTTTTTCTGATGCTTTTAAAAGTGCCTCGATCATTTCTACGGTTACAGTGTTAAAGTTAAGTATTTGCTATTTTATTTAAACATTTTTGAAAAATGAACATTCTGGAGCTTTGCAGTATTATTAAGAAAAGCTGTCCATACTTTACCATGTTGTTACATGTGTTTATCTGCTGATTATAAAATGTGTTAAACAGTATTTTAAAAAAAAAAAAAAATGCAGAGCTGCGCTTTGATTAATTCAGTGAACAAAACATATGCTGTTGGTTCTGTTGTCTGAAATTCATATATGATCAATAAAGTGTTTTAAAAGAGCAACTTTGGCTTTTGGGCTCATACTGCCGACCATGTTCTTCATCCCAGTTAACTCTGGGCTCATTCTGTTAACTTAGGCAAACAAAATCACTTTCTGGCTGTGAGAGTAATGTCTTTTTAATACATTTTTATCTTCTTTCTAAAATTTCTTTAGGTTGGAAGCTGTGTATTGTGGTTGTTACCCACTTTGTCCCAAAGATTTGGTTTATCCCGAAATATTTCCAGGTAGCTGCTTTAACATACTTTTGTCTTTGTTGAGATTTAATACATGATTCATGCTAAATTAGAAAGTTTGAAAATAAACTTAGGCAGGAGTAATTGTTTATTTGGCAAGTCAACATGTTAGTGTTAAGGAAAATTTTATGTGTTTTAATACATTAGAGTAAGCTTATATTTACCATCTGTTCTTTTAAGATAACAAAAAAGCAAGTTTTCAAATAGCATTCTTCATTGTTAGCATACACATCCCATAATGATGGATTTTTATAAGCAGGTCAGTGTGGTTGCAATTGCTTACAGATTTTTTTTTAATGATATACACAGAGAAAAATCGAGGACTGAGAGCCACACCAAATTATTTAAACAATTGACTAGTTAATAATATGCAAGTGTTGTACTGGGTACATACGGCCATAGTACCGGTTCTTTGAAAAGAACTCATCACTAAATATATCACATATGCATTGTGTTACATTAGAATAATGTATTTTAATCACCCAAAGGAGATGTCTAAACAGCACAACTACACAGTCTTATTTAGCATTAAACATCCTTGTGAGCTGAGGTAACCTTATAAAATCATGCTTAAATAATGTAAAACACGAGGCGGCACAGCAATATGCATTTTTAATTAGTAAAGTGACTAATATCCAGTGTGTGCTTTGAGGTTTTTGTTTCATTAAAAATGTATCTGTTTTTCCTACAGCTGAATATCTGTATTCTACACCTGAACAGCTTTCAAAAAGGCTCCAGAATTTCTGCAAGAGACCAGATATTATAAGAAAACATCTCTATAAGGTAGTTATTGAGAAGAGACTTACGTGGTATAAATGCCATATTGAAGTACAAAGAAAAATCTTTGAAAAAAAACATTTAATTAACATACTAATGTTTAAAGGAAACATGCTAGGGAGGGATATTAGTTGTTACACTAACAAGGATTAATTAAACTGGATGCCAGTCGTATTAACCTAGGTCTTATGAAATACGTGCACTTAATGCACGGTACATGCTTTTTTTTTTAATTTATTGTTTTCTAAGATGACTGTCCTTTACATTTAGCCCCAAGAGGCTTATAAAAATGAACCTGGATTAATGTAACTCATTAGTTTAAAAGGAAGTAAAGGAAAGATTCTACAATTATACTAATGAGGATAAGCCTTTCTTCCCATCATAATGAAATCTTCAGTCCTCCAAAATTCAGGTGAATGACATTCGTGAAGTTTGGTGTTCATTTTTTAACGACTTGAAAGATGATTTTTCAAGAATCAAATGTTTCCCTTGTCTAGTTTAATAAAATGATATAAAAATCCTCAGTTTGTTTAGAATTAGATTGTCAGTCTCCTCTCTGAATGGCAAAGGCAAAAGGAAAACAGTTTAAATAGCATCATCATTCAGCCCCTCATTCATTATCTTTTTTCCCTTGTTTGAATCAAGAATTTTACATTGTTGAAATAACCACACAAAGAGGCCCTACTAAAAGTCTAAGTAATTGAACTGGGATAAATCTGCTTTATGAGTTTTGAAGGTGGCTCTAGGCCATGAGTAATATACCTTTTTATATTCTTTGAATGTAGCATCTTCATTTTACATAAATTCAGTATAGTTTACAATCTAGCAGTTTTATAATCCAGCATATTTTAATTTTCCTACATTAATATATAAGCTTCCTACATGAAATACAGTTTGCTGCCTTTTTTCTCTCCTTTCCCTTTTCATGGTCTGAAATACATATTTACATAGTGATACATCAAAACATGACTTTGTTTCTACAGGAAACAGTTAAACTTCAAGAAAAAGGGAGAGAACCAAAAATGCAATTTAACACCCAATTTCAAGCTCATTATCTTTCATTGTCTATTAACTTGGCAATGGTTCAGAAGGTAGCTCATAATAGTTTAAAATGCTGACTGAACAGTTCCAGGCTTCAGTATTACTCCTTGAGTCAATACGATTGTATCGTATACATGGGAAGCCTCAGAGAGAAAACAGTCTTCCAAGGTTTATGTCCAGATTTCCTAATTTTTAAAGTTCAGTAGTGGTCTTGTTTGTATAAAATATTAATGTAGTTTCCCATATGACAGAGTATTAAAATGTTCAGATTTTGAAAATTGAAGAAACAGAATAAGTATTAATACAAATGGATTCATTTTCTATATATGACACAAAGCTATTTTCAATGAGTTCACCATGAAATTATCTATTTTTTTCTTTTGGGTGAATTTTTGGTGAAGTTTTTTCTTCCCAATTTTATTGAGATATAATTGACGTGTAGCACTGTGTAAGTTTAATGGTACAGCATAATGACTTGACTTACATGTATTGTGAAATGATTACCACAATCGGTTTAGTTATCATCCATTATCTCATATAGATACCAAAAAGGAAACAAAATATTTTTTTCTTGTGATGAAAATGGTGGAGTATTTATAATTGTATTTCCACCATCAAAATTTATCAGTTTTTAACTTTGCTTCAGGTTAGACCTTATTATCCCTGTTATTTTGCATCTGCAAATGTTTAACCATTTCAAAAGTTGCTGCAACAAGTTGCCTTCAGTTACAAAAGAAAACAGATCTCCAGTTGAAATGTTTTAATACAGCTACTGTCATACATAGCTATAATTTTTTATTTTACAAACAACTTCTGGAAAAACTTTGAAAGAATGTCAGCTTAGTGGTATGTTGTTAATATACCAAATTGTTCTCGTACAGCTTAAAAGATAACCTATGTCTTAAATGTTATTTCATGTTACTACATTTTACATATATTTTTAGTCAGTACATCCTAACATGCCCCACTGCAAAGTTTTATAAAGTAGTATTTCACATATTAGCATTTATAAGAATCTATAATTCATTTTATGTATTTTCTACCATGGATTATTTTTCTTATAAATCTATTATATACTTTCATATATGTGCTCATTCACAGATCTTGATGGTATCTAAAAATCTCAAAAATTAATAAATTAGTCAAGAGCTTTATGATGTGATTTTCAGGAGAAACTGGTGAAAATCACAAGAAGGACCAAAGATTTAGTTTGGTTGTTGTAATAGGATTTAGAGCCAAAGCAGAAAAAGAATGCCTTCTAAAACTTTCTAATTAATATATAATAAGTTAGGATATTTTTTCACCTTATGTTTTATAAATATACACATTTTCAGGTAACATTTGCCTTTGCTACTTAGCAGAATTATTTTCCCCAAGGCAGTTTTTTACCCACTTTTCTTATGCAATAGAAAAGTCTTTTGTGTGCACTGTAAAGAGAATGTTGGGGTTTTTTTTTACATTTATTCCATTGGACAGTGCTGTTTTGCTTTTAGAAAACATATGCTTCTAAGATCTAAAAGGATAGAATGTCTCGAATTCTTTAATTTGCTCCTTTTACATTTTTACACCTTACTCTTTTTTTTTTTGGTTAAAAGTTTACATTTTAAAATCCTCTCAACTGCTTATCATATAGAGTTCACTTTAGGATAGGATTTTTCATATGGATTCACACTTAGAAATTTAATGACTAGAATAAGGCTACTAACACTTGGCTTTCTTCTCACATGAGACATTATACTTTCAATATGAGTGAGAGTTTGGGGGCTATAACTTAAAGCAGAATTTGAAACAGAATGCTAGTAACGGAAAAGCAGAAACAGAATTTGATACTTTTTTTTCTTAAAGTGACTCTTTCTACTACAGAACACAATGCCCATGACTTCTCACCTGAAATGGTTTTTGAATTTCTTTAATTGAAGCGTTTTAAATTTCTCATGTGCATGCAAATGTGCTCTCTCTCCCTCCCTCTCTCTCTCTCACATACACACACATTTTTCTTAAGATCTTTAGACAAATGCAATGCATGTAGAAATTAAATGTTTCTTAATTATTTTAAAAATCTAAAACCGTTTTCTTAATTTAAGAAATCAAACCATTTCTTTAAAAAGTTTGCGTGTAGGTTTAAGTCATTGAGTGCAGCTTTCTTATACTTTAGGGACATTTCCTTCTCTAAGTGGATTAGACGCCTTGACCGCGTACTTGTCACATAAATAAAGTTTCATTTCATCTACAATAGAGAGCTCTTTTGTGACTCCGAAACCTAACTTGAACACAAGATTCTAGAAGCGATCATAAAATAATTAGCCCAGGATTGACTTTTTACACTAACAATAGTTCCTCCTTTTCCAACCCAAGCAAGTCTAATACTATAAAGGTGTATTTTTTTGCCTCGTTTTTACTATGTGAATTTACTTACTGAAAATTCTCAACGGTTATATGAGATCAGTACTTTATGCTTTTAAAGAACGTTTGATCATTGTATTTTAAAATGCTTTAGAAAAAATTTTATAGACATTCCCTTGTTACCAGTATTCAAAATAGCACAGGAGTACAAATGGGCCAGTTGTATAAAATACAGACCGCCCACACTAAGGGAATAGACTTTCATCCCCATCCTATTCTCATTTACTGTTACTTACAAATTGAACGATATTCTGTGTGAAAAAAGAGATGCCATTCTTTCTTGTGCTTTATGAGAGTGACCTGTAGTTCCTTAAGATTTTTCAGATGATAGCCGCTGATTTCTACTTTGTTCTCTTCAAGTTTTTCACCATTCCAGAAACCTTTATAACCTGCTGTTATTTGGAGGAGAGAAGAATTTTCAGATTTCTACCTAAAAGTGATTCCAAACAATGATTAGGCTTACAGTTCAGACTCAGTGCCCAGAAAAACCATTTGTGGTTGTCTTAATTATATCAGGCTATATCTACCCAAACCACAGCCAAGCCACTTTACATTTCCTTCAAGAGACTGGCCACTTTATAGTCCCTTTGAATTTAAGCTTGTACTCTAGATGTGAATAGGTGTTGCTCACTAGTATTAACACTCCTCTAAAGTCATTACTTTTTACTTAAAAATGAAAACTTAAAAGCTTGTGACGTTTTTAGAACTTCTAAAATCTCTCGGCAGCACCAGAACAATATAAGGCAAATTCTCAGTCTTTATCTCTCTCTCTCTCTCCCTGCCCTCCATCCCCTCCTCCTCCCTACTCTTCTCTCTCTCCTTCTTCGCTTCCTTCCTTGATTTTATTTGGCTTGGTTTTCCTTTGATTTGTCTAAGTAAAATAAAAGCAAAAATCCTTTAGCACAATAGGTATACTTTGGGTGATTAAGATCAGTTAGAGGTTTTGGCTTCTTGTCCTTCTCTGCTACTCATTTGTAGCCTGGCTCTACGTGAACTTCTTGGCCTCTATATGTTTCATCTGTAAACTTGGAAGAATTGTTTTTTCTTAATTCTTAATAGCATTTTCCCCCTGAGGTGCTGCTATAATGAAATCATGAATATAAACCCGTTTGTAAACTTGAAGTGCTTTATAAATTCCACGTAATAGTAATGGCATTTCTCTTGTGCCTTCACCACTTAAAAGTAAAATTCACGTTAGCAAAAAGATGTATTAAGAGTGTTGTGTATCTTGTGTTTATAAAAGCTACAAGTTATGATAAACTTCTAATAGCTGTCATCCATAACATAAACCAGGAAATATGCGTGCAGCAGGATATACCCATTTGTAAAAAAACCGAGAGCTTTCCCCTATGGCTGGAAATCCAGTTACACTTTAAACCAATCAGAAACTAGGATTTCCTGAGGTGAAGAAACTCGAGAACCATTTACTAGGTGGCTTTTTGAAATCTAATTGACGTAAATTATGCAGATTTGCGATATGAATTTTCAGCATACTTTAGTCTTTAGGTCGTTAATGCTTCTTCATTGCTTTCTCTTCTCTCCCTCCTCTTACAGGGTGAAATGGCTCCTTTTTCTTGGGCAGCCCTACATGGTAAATTCAGGTCTCTGCTTACAACAGAACCTAGGGAAGATTTGTGACAGATGGGGCTAAGTCACAAACTTGCAGCCTAAGGCAGAATCTGTAGAACTTTCCAGAGTGTGCCCATATTTACCTGATCAGAGAGAAAAGAAAATCTGCAGAGGAAGCTGAGCCTGGCTGCTTGTCATAGCTGACACAGAGCCATCTGCCACAAACCTGTGGCGGCTTCAGATCTCCAATCCCTGCCACCACCCCAACTCAAATTAAATACAGATTCCTAGAGACGTTATGATGGTTACACATGTCCTCGGCATCACATGGAGGAGACTGTTCAAAAAAAAATATGTGGCCTGTTGTATAACCGCACTCATGTATCCCATATGTGGTGCCACATTGAATTTCCGGTTGAATCCGTTTTTATCCTTTGTACTGGATGACATGGTGCCTGAATTCTTTCTTTTCGCCGACACGATAGCAGCCAAACTGCAGCTTCAAACGCTCACACTTGGCTGGGTTTCTACCTAGGTTGCCAGGTTATCATCGGAGCCTTCTTGTGTCCTCAAAGGGCCACAGGGTCTGAAAGGAGGATCGGAATGCTACCGTACTAATTGGGCAGCCATCTCAGAATTGTTTGTGGGCAAAGGGCTGCTTTAGCACTTTTAGCAAATTAATGACTCTCTGGCACAGGGGTTTTTAAGTGAAGGTATTAATAAGGGGTCTGGCAGGTATTCCCATGATTCACAGAGTTACATTTGCATTTAATTTATCTTAAAGAAAGTTGCAAGATAAACAGCTGTAATTCAGACAAACATGGGAAATACACTAAGTGGGGCCATCTTGCTCATAAAATGAACACTGAGATACTTGTGTTAATTTTTTTTTCCTGGGGTAAAAATAGAGAAATCAAAATGCTTCTAACAAAACCAGTAGTTTTGATATAAATATTCCTGGAAAATATTTGCATCCAGCTACAAATATAATCTTTTCAAGATAAATGACTTACAATTCCAATAGTCAAGCTGCTGTATTTGTTGATGTAAAGATGTTTTGAACAGCTAGATTGTAAAATAAATTTTTAATAAAGTGCCCACTGCAAGTTTTAATTAACATATCTCATTTACGTGTAAGTGTATACATCTATCAGTATGTTTCTCACTGAACACTTTCCTTGTGTCAGAGACAACGAATACAATTGTTTCTTTTCCGGATGAACAAGTATCTGTTTTGCAAATGTTTGTAAGATATTATGACATTTCCAAGATTTTTCTTTGCATTCTGGAAAGCAGGAGGTAAACATTTGTAGTCATTAAGGTAAAGTCTGTTGATAAACCATCTTCTGTTTACTGACAGGTAAATTGTAACTTTCCTAGCTTTTAAATGAATAACTTCTATACACTGCAAGTGAGGAGCAGCCAGGGAGATGTGGGTGGACAAGCACCAAGCCTGGCTCTCTGGCTTCTGGGAGGACTGAGTGGTCTAGCAGGTATCTGAGATAGAGCAGGCAATGGTTCAGAAGTCCAGTAAGGCCCATTTGACAGGTGGCAAAATTGTAAGCAGGAAATAGAGCAAGTTCAGGGAGTCAGATAGAGTCCTGGGGATAGAAGCAGTCTTGCAGATCAAAGAAAGCAGGAGTTCAGGGTCCGTGAGGCCTGGGGATTTAAAAGCAGAAAGAGTAAGAATTAGAAACAACAGGCTTTATGTTTGCACAGCGTCCTCTCCCTAACCAGTGTGAGATCCATAATGTATGATGGACATCACAGCACTGGCTTCGAGTCCTAGCTTGTAGGAAAGTCACTGAACAAATTACCTCCTCACCCATGAAACAAAAGGCTCCGGAATTATTCCAGAACTCCCTTCAGGTCTGAGACTGTGGAACTCGGAATCTATGAGGTGTGCTCCTTTTGAGTGCAAAAGTTAAGATATAAATATGCATGAGTTTCTTAGACACTTCTCCTGGACAGGGTTTATCATCTAATGAGATGAACTAGACCAGTAAATTCGCATCTGTCAGAAAGGTGCCATGTCATAGATGACATCTTCTCAAAATAAAATTATCTCACAGCTGAGAAACAGTGCTGACTTCACTATGTTTTACTGTTCTGAAAATAATGGGCTCACATTTTACAGTGGATAAGATCTTATATGCACAACTATCCATATATGTTTTCTCACTAATTGATGGGAAAAAAACATTAACTACCTTTCAGATAGTACATCCAAAACATTTAAATATTTTCCTGATTTTGGCAAATAGAATATTGAAAGTTACTTGTGTATGGAGTTTTTTTTTTCCTACACCCATAAACTCAAATGTCATCTTAGCTGTGGCCAGCATTCCTTCTGGAATAAAAATTTACATTAAAGTTGCCACTTCTTAAAACTAAGCTGTCAGATTTGGTATTAGTGCAAATAAGCAATAAAAAGTTTTGTAAATGTGTAATTCTTAACACTTGAAAAGATAACCATATCCATGTGTGTGTGTGCGCACACGCTTCTCAACACCCATGATATGGTGGAATGGAGTGTTATTAAGTAAGTTAACCCACATTTTGTTGAAGTCAGAGGATAACTGAGAATACAAGTTGACTCTTTAATTCCTGTTTCCCTTACTTTCACCGCAGTGATCAAGCACTCCCATTATTTCTTATTTTGAGTAGGGTTGTTGAAAATTTTGATCTTTCTTTTTTAAACATTCAATTCTGTTAATTTTATTCTTTTAAGATAAATCATTAAACCAATTTTAATTTTAAATGTCTTTTAAAAGTCTGCCCATTATCAAGACCTTGATAAAATGTCCAGGATGCTTTCCCTGAACGTACCTAATCTGTGTTTCTGGCTAAGTGTTTTTATACTAAATAGGGCACCTAGTTCTTAACCAATTCATTTATACCATGTTGATCAGGAATAGGTCAGAAGAGCTTTCTCAAAAATGCTCCTACTTTAGTAAGCATCCTTCAAATACAATTAAGTTTAAATGCTCTGCTCAAGCTCTCCATTCTTCAGACAGGCCACATAAAGATGGCAGCAGAGTCAGCCAGTCAGTGGAAACTTGTAGCCATGGAGGGCTGCATAGATTCATTTCAACACCTTGAAATGCATCTGGAAGCAAAGATTTCATTTTATGTTGAAGGTGTTAATTATATTTGATATTTTTAAAAGTAAAATCTGTTTTTGAGGAAGCATCTGCTACCCAGAAATATTATGAGCCACAAAAAATTTCTCATTTAAGTCTCAAGATACTTTCTCTGGGTGATAGAATCAGTTTTCAAATGATAGTCCATGCTGTCTTTTAATGTTGACATATTCTGAGTTTTATTCTTCTATTGACTATTGACAAGCGTCACTCTAAGTGCCTTTCTGTTTCATTGGAAAATTGGCTGGTATTTAATATCAGATTTTACAAGTAACAATGAAGAGAGTACATGATAAACTACTGACATAAACATGTTTCATTTTGAAATTTGAACTGAGATGTGGGACAACTAATGCTTCTAGAATGCACCCTCCCTTCAAAGCTATTCATTGAAATGTAACTGGGAAAGTTTAAAAACATGCAAACAGCTCTTCATATTGCTCAAAGATATATACATTTGTGATTAAAGTATAACAAAAAGCATGAGAATTAACATGAAATTTACAATAATGATTAAGTCAGAGGAGGAGAGAAGAAAGAACAGACCTAGAACTGGGAGAGGCATATTCTCTGTATGGTTAGTGCTCTATTTCCTAAACTGAGTCATAGTACACAAAGGCTTATTCCTACTCTTTATGACTTGTCACATGTCTTAAATGTTATTATTGGATAGATCTTTTGATAGGAGTTATGAATCCTTTGGTTAGTTTTGCTCCCATGCCATCCTTAACATTTCTTGACTCTAAACTATTGATGGACTCAGAAAACCATTTTCCCTGGACAGTGAGAGAAATTGCCCTAATTGCCAGTTTTGCATGAGAAGACTTTCCTCTGCTTACCAGGAGCCAAGGACTTAACCTTGACCCTGAAACAAATCATACTATGAAAAGAGTTGAACCTGACTGTCTATGGAAGGTTCCTTTTTCCTGGGGCTGCTGATCACCATTTCTAACTAATGCTTGTGGCGTTACAAATATAAGATGAAAAATTTTGGCTCTATAAACTCCCCTTTGAAGGGTAATGAGAGGAGGGTGAAGAAAAGTGTTACATGAGCCAGTCTTTTTCATCTTGGAACATCCAGAGCTTCATGGCAGAGCACAGAGCTGTCTGATCTAACCACTCTGCCCACTTGCTGTACTGTTTACCTGTCCCTTTTCCTCGTACGACACAGGAGCCAGTTGTGGGCTCTTTACTTTCATTGAAGTCTATCCCATGAAAAGGAGTCCTCTCTTATATCATCAGGCTGCCCTAACTGCATGTGAGGTACATATGTCTTCAGGGACCAAGATCCCCACTCACCCTATGGCCCATTTTCTTAAATTGGAATTTGGGGTCATTGTCTTCAGGGGTCCTCCCACTGTCTGTCAGTACCTGAATGATTCCTTATTTTCTCCCACAGCTCTACGGTAATGACTTTCAACCGTAGGACAGGTTCATAATTGTTCTCATAAACTGATATAAAGAATTGATGTTTCTTGGAGCCAGCCCGGTGGTGTAGTGGTTAAGTTCGTGTACTCTGCTTTGGTGGCCTGGGCTTCACAGCTTCAGATCCCAGGCACAGCCTGCACACCACTCATCAAACCATGCTTGGCAGCATCCCACATACAAACTAGAGGAAGATTGGCACAGATGTTAACTTAGGAACAATATTCCTCACCAAAAAAAAAAAAAAAATTGATGTTTCTTGGAAGATAATCTAAAATGCTTGTCTTACTATCCTATTGGTCAGTGTATTTAAATAGCAGACCTAAGGTGAAGGGCTAGAAGACGTGACTTCTACTAGGAATACTTGGGTAACACCTTTCTCTAGGAATTTGAAGTCCTTTATATTTGAAAATGTAATGTTTCTGTCATTTCACAAACAAGGAAAGTAAGGCATCATATAATGTCATATTTAGGAGCCAGACTATGTTATAGAAACGGAAAGACGTTTTCTTTTTTCCTTTTTTTTTGAGGAAGATTAGCCCTGAGCTAACATCTGCTGCCAATCCTCCTCTTTTTGCTGAGGAAGACTGGCCCTGAGCTAACATCCATGCCCACCTTCCTCTATTTTATATGTGGGATACCCGCCATAGCATGGCTTGATAAGTGGTAGTGGTGCTAGGTGTGCACCCGGGATCCAAACCAGCAAACCCTGGGCTGCTGAAGTGGAGCACACAAACTTAACCGCTACACCACCCGGCCAGCCCCTAGAAACAGACGTTTTGTATAAAGGCTTTCCCTGCATGAGAGAGTCATTGTCACCTGTGTGTCTTTCAGGAAACACCAAATTCAGTGTTCATGACTCAGTTGGACCTCTTGTTCCCTTCTATGTCTCCCTCCACCAAGCAAGAGAGTGAAAAGGACGGTAGGAAGTTGCTACGTAGCCCACGTTGTTGATATTAAAGACGGCATGAGAGACCATGTAGCAGTGCCAATATTTTAAGTGTTTTTATGACCATTATTATGCCTGTAGGGAGGCATTCTGTGTCTACATCCATCACAGGCCCCTGCTGCTCCCTGTGGTCTTACACTCTGCTGGGTTTATACGTTTAGGTAACATTCCTGGCCCTCCTGGTAAGCGTTTATTTTTGTAACCTCCCCACTTTAGACGTGGGGACACTGAGGGCCTAAGGAGAACCTGAGCTGCTTTGGGTCGCATGGTGGTAGAGGCAGGTCTGGAACTCAGCCTCTTTCTGGAGGCTGTGGTCAGTTCAGTTGGTCCAGACCATCCGTTATAGGAGGGGAAGGGGAAAATGTCTGTCTCTCCATCTTTTCCCTCCTTCCTCCTCCTCCTGCTTCTCTTACAATCAGAAGAAAACTGGACTGGGAAATTGCTAGTACCTTACTGTAGATTTATTTCCTGTTACTCCTGGCCACATTTGTATTCTAAGTGACCATCAGGAGAAGAATGCAAAAGAATTGATTTCTGGTACTAAAATTTCAGACTCTGTGACACCTGTGATATTTCTAAACAGCCGAGTCCTCTCTTGCCTTTCACATGATTCATCGATGAAGCTGTTTGTCCACACAGATGTAAGACTGGCCCTTTATCCAAAAGGCAGGCCCCACGATCTCGCCCGGTGCATGAGGGTTAGAGCAGAGGGAGCAGCTGGCATCGGCGGCAGAAGCACCTTTAATTGTGCAGCATAGGGCCTGCTTCCTCTCATCCCCCATAGATAACCCAGAAATTACATCCTGAAACTTATTTCCCCGGAAAGAAAAGGAAGGGGAGGGATAACTTAAAAAGAAGATACTTCTAATATGGTATTAGACTGTAATTCATAGGGAAATTTATGCCTGAGATATGAATTTCTGAAAATAAGGGTTTTTTTCTAAAGGAAACACTGACACATCCTTAATTATAGAGTAATAAATACCAATGGTATATTATCTTCCGATATTTCCTCACACAGATATCAAAGCATGCAGCTGGTTTGAAAACTGATAATCAAGTACAATATAAGTTTATTACATCTTGCATTTACAACACACCCTTCAACAAAGCAGCCTCATGGAAGACTTCACAGTGAGCAACAGAGCTGCTCAGAGCAGAAACCTAACTGAACAAATTAGCCTTGAATTGTAACTTAAGAATCATAGTCAAACCAAAATGCCTGTCCTCTCCAGGAAGGCATTCCAAAGGCAAAGAGCTCGCCAAGGCACAGCCTCTGCTTCGGGATTATGGGGGCAGTTCTCACAAGCCAGCGTAACTTAACGATCAATCAGAAAAACAGAGAGCAGAGCGGTAACCACACCACGGAAGGATGCATAAAAACTGTACAAAGCATTAATAGTTGAATGGGGAGGTAGAATGGATTTTGAGCAGAAAGTATGAAACTATTAGAAAGCTCTGTTTATTGCTTTCAATTCAGGCAGCAAAATGAAAGAGAGACAAACATGGTCAAAGCAAAGCACGTGGACAAATGTGGGGGGTAGGAAAGGAACTGAAGGTTAAACAAGGCCAATATGATTCAGAATGAAAGGGAGGGAGGGTGCTGTCCGAGCCAGCTGCAATTACTAAACGTTACATTAGGAAGAGCTGAAATCCAGAGGGGGAGGTCTGGGTATTTTATTAAGGGGATTAATGTCCTCTTCCTTGGGTGTCTGAAGTTGCAGATTTTAATTTATTTGGTGCAGGATTTTATTGTGAAATTCTTAATGGGATAGGGGGATAAATAGGAACAATTATAAACACTTAGAAAAGAGGAACATGTAATACTTTTTATAAACTTAACTATAATAAACACAGGATTTGAAGCTATGGACAAAGGTAAAGAGTCAAAAAGTATTTAGTCCATAATAATAGAACTTAAAGGAGAATTAGAGGTACATACAAAAGATTTAAGGAAAAAAAAACCCCACATAGATGTGTGAAGCCAACGACTTTGAATGACTTAGGGGCTAGTTTTATTCTGCTCTCCTTTCTCCACCCATTTACAAAAATAAATCATAACTCTGGCATTTAGAAACCTAGTCATGAACATCATTTATTAATATAAACTTAATCTGCTGTCCTTTGGTGGGTGGTAAAAACATGAATAACAACAACTGGCCTAAAACAACAGCAACAGGATGATGCTCTCAAATACTGGAAAGCTATAAGGGGAAAAAAGCTCCTAATTTGCTCTTTCACCTTATTTTGCTGAAGGATAAAGCGGAAAAGTGGAGAAGGTGTGGCTAAATCATAGAAGGACCAGATGCTTCAAGGGAGATTTTAACGTTTTCCTAAATGTGTATCAGAAGGAGGGTGGGCTTGAAACCTAGTGTGACTTATATTAGTTTATTAATCTGCTAATCTGCCACCACTTCTGGGGAAGGTGGGAACTAAGGAAGTTTTCTGCCTTCTGCAACTGAAGAGACTACAGCAGAAACTTAACCGTGTTCATATTCCCTGAGTGTACGCTGCTGTCATCTGGCAGGCAACCAGTCCACAAACGTATTGGTTCAGGCATTTGCCTGGCCAATAATGTAGGAAACATTGAAATTGGAAATATGGACCAGGAGGTATTTAAGAATTACTGATATGCAGCTATTAATCTTGAATGCAAATGGCATTATTTGGGATGTGGGCAAATCACTTAACTGGAACCACAGGATAAAGCACTTTGAAATTTTTTTTTTTAATGCTGTGGGAAAAATGGCATTGGTGAAGGACCAGCCCCGTGGCCTGCATGATTAAAATTCTGCATGCTCCGCTTTGGTGGCCTGGGTTCTCGAGTTCAGATCCCCACTGGGGACCTACTCAACTCATCAACCATGCTGTGGAGGCATCCCACATGCAAAATAGAGGAAGATTGGTGGAGATGTTAGCTCAGGGCTGATATTCCTCAAGCAAAAAAAGAGGAGGATTGGCAATGGATGTTAACTCTGGGCAAATCTTCCTCAGCAAAAAAAAGAAAAAAAAGCATTGGTGAAAAAATACAAATGGAAAAATATCACCTACAAAGAGGAGGATTGGTAAATGACTAAGCAAGTTTGCCTTGTTGCCTTCAACCTGGCGCATGAGTTGTATCAGCAAACAGGTTACTACCAAAGAGCCAAAGTCCTCTAAAGCTGACCCAGCAATAAGAGGGAGAAAACACAAGAATGTAATGCTTGGTGGCTCAGGGTGACCCTCAAAAGTCATCTCTCTAACTTTAGTGTTAGAAATGAGGGCACAGAACTAGAGGTTTGTAATGATCAGGGTGGGCTTTAGCTTTTGAACACTTCCCGACCTTCTGTGGCAAATTCAGGACATGGTGGAGTGGAACCAGTATCTTAAATCCCAGGGAAGGGTGGAGGTTGTTTTGTAATCATAATTAATTAAGAGGAAAAGCATCAAAGCACACATCTCTCTCCTTTTTCCTCTTGAGCCGCAGAGTCATGGGGGGAACTTGTGCTCTCTGGTGCTTGCAGCTCTGTTCCTGGCTTTGAATCGGTTTGGCTTTTCCTCTGGATTTCTAATGCTCTGATAGCAGGCCAGAAAAAATGGAATCTACAGAACTGCAAAACAAAATGTATGTGTATAGGGGTGTGTGTGTGTATGTGTGTGCGCACACGGTAGGGTTTCATTGAAGATAACGAATTGCCACACTTTAAGCACCAAATTTTAAAACATAAAAATGTATGAGTAATGAAGTTTTAAGAAGTAAATGTGCTCGGAGTATTTATAGTCCTTTTTTTGTAAGAGGTTCCCCAGACCTCTGAGTGCATCAGCGAACTGTCCTCCTACACGACGGAGAGTGCAGCTGCGATTTGGCCCCAGGCACCACCTACCCAGAGTCACTACCTAATGTATTTTACATTTGCACAGATAATAAAAGAGGGAGGGAGGGAAAAAGACGAGAAGCGGCCTTTTTCCCCCCTCCGCGTGGTGTTTCCTTTTGTCGCTGCCGTCAGCTGACACATGGAAAATGTGGTGTACGGTTTTGCCTGCCTTTAATCTGTAATTAAGGATTCCTTGTCTGGGGCTGCTGCCTCCTTTCTCCTTCCCTCCCTGCCCTCTTCCGCCCTCGGTGGGGTCTGGCCCCGCGCCGCAGGCTGGGGCTCGGGGTGGCCGGCTGGGCCGCGGGCCGTGGGGAGGCGGCGGGGCGCCGGGCCTCGGCCCGACCGTGCGCTCGCCTGCCCGCCGGCGCGCCCCGGCTCTCCTCCCCGGCCCGCGCCCCCGAGGAGCCAATGCCGGGCGTCGGGCCGCTGCGCCCAGGATGCCGAGAGCGGGCAGGGCCGCCCTGCCGGGACCCTGGCGGCCTCCGCGGGCGCCGGGGGTTGAGCGTGTCCAGGGCCCCGCCGGGCGTCCTCTCCCCAGCGGCGCGGCGCCTTCGCGGCCCCCGAGCCCGCGCCCCGATCCTCGCGGCGCCCGCTCTGGACGCCCGCTCGGTCCCGTCCACGGCGGGCGGGGGTCGCCGTCCACTCTTCCAGGCGCGAAAATGAGGAGGAGGGGGCCGCGGGGGTCCCAACGGCGGGACCGAGCCCTCTCGGAGCTGCGCCCGGAGCCCGGAGCCCCAGGTGCCCGCGGCCGAGGGGCTCGTCCCCGGCAGCGGCCGAGCGAGCCCCGGGCAGCGGTCGCGCTCGCGCTCACACTCGTGGACTCACCCCAGACACGCGCTCGCTGGCGCGCGCACAGCCCGACACGCGCGCACTGTCCCGCACACACAGTGGCACGCACCCCGACACGCGCGCGCGGCGGGCGGCCCACGGCTGCCCCAGCTCCCGGCGCGGGGCTCGCATGTTCCCGCGGCGGCCCCTCCGCGCGGGCAGCGCTGCCCTGGCGGGGCCGAACTCGCCTCTCCTCGTCTAAGTGTTTTACTGAACTTGGTTCCCTGAGTCGGCCAGTCTCAGTCCTCAGTGAGAGAAGACGATGAAGATGCACTAAGCAAAAGCAAAAATAACGACCTTCATCCCCTTCTCCTTTTTAAAAAGTTTAACTGAAGCAAACACCGAGGATTGAGTGGGAATGGGCACAGAGACTCTCCAGGCAGGGATTCTGGCTATTAATTTTAAAATACTCCTCTCCGACTCTCTCATATATTCAGACGAGTGATTTCCATCCCACCCCAAGCCCCCAGGATGCCTTTTCACTTCCTACCGGTGTTTGGGATTACGAACTGTTTCTCCTCTTAACCGCCAATTGGTTACTTTGGAGGCGGGGGAGAGGGGTTAAGCGGTATTGAGGCCGGAGGAAGTTTAGAAGCGTCACGTTGATTTGTCACTCATTTGGTCTAATTAAGTTTCCGAAAAATTTGGAAAAACGTTTAATATCAATTTGAGGCTTCTACATTTTTAAAAGAGCCTCCCATACACTAGTATTATTTATCTTTATTTATTTGAGTGTACACATTTAGAATTGTATGTGTAAGAGAAAAAATGCCCCTTATCCTTGTTTTCAAGAATACCCCTTGCGTCTCTATCCATCTAGGCTATAGGATAATTTTCTCTCTGTTTCCCACCAATAAAGATTGTCTGCTAAAGTGATGCAAACCCGTCAACACATATAAGAAACCTCAGTCTGGAGTGTTTGTGACCATCCCTGGCATTTATGGCTCAAGATTCCCCCCGCCCCCCGCCGCCCCCTCGTTTGAAATTTTCCTCAAACTGTAGGCTTGAAGATGTGGATTAGCTGATTGGTTATTTAAGACGTGAGAAGAGCAGTCTAGGGGTAAACCCAGGTAGGAGAGGATGGCCACACAAACCTACCCTTGGCAGGCTGAACACCAGCACACGGGCAGTGCCTTGAGGAGAGTCTGTAAGCAGTGATAATCAGGGCTTTCACAAATCATAAAATGGACTGAAATATCTGATTCATTATTTATTCATCACAGCACAACTTTGCAAATCTGGGAATAATGTTTGAAAACCAAGTGCCTTCTATTTTGTACATCAACTCAACAGATGGGTCTCCCTTCCAAAACGTGGCTAAAGGGTTAAAGCTATAATTTTAGAAAAGATAGGAAATGATATTAAGATCTGATACATTTCCTTTTCCTTCTGGCAATAATATCCCCCAAAGAAAAAATACATACTATTGATATCATGATAATGTTTCTCATTCTGAGTACAAGTGTCAGACTGATTCCCGTTTGTGGAAGTGTTTTTAAAACTGCGAGGACACTTTCACTACTATGAAAGCTGACGAGCCAATGAAGGGGAACTTCTTTTAACTCCATAATAGCAGGTTACATAGTAAATGAACATCGATGGTCAAATAGCCAATTATGGTATAAATATCCGTTGTTTATAGAGACGTGTTAAAGGGGCCTTTGGAGTACAAAGGATTAGGCCCATCCAAGCTACCATTTCTTCTTCGACCCATTATGTCTTCCCTCAAAACGGCCAGTGCCGTTGTAGGTAGCACGCACACAGAACATACTTCTCCATGTTGATTTTAGTTTGCTTTATTTCAATGCACACTGTTGTTTACTTTTTAAAATTTAAATAAATGTCAGCATTGTATAATTTCTATGTTAACAAAGCAGTGAGCAAAATCCCTTGTATGTTTATAAAATATTATTGTTTAATTCACATAGTTTAGAAATTCCAAATGTTGAGAATAGGAAAGAGGCCAAATACCATCTGTTTATAACTATGATGCATCGTAATATGTGTACTTTTAAAAGGAGTTTGGTCAATCATGCCACTATTTTATCTGCTCGGAATATGTTGAAGATTTAAAATGTAATTTACAGGATTACTTTTACTGCGTTGCATCCAACTGTGAATTGTAAAGAAATCGGTCTCTTCTGTTTTTCTCAAATTAATCATGTAACAGCCCCAATTAATGGGGGCCGTTAAACGTGTCACTTTTTGCTTAGCTCCAGAGTTCTTCTAACTTTGGCTCAGTCCACCTTCTTGATGCTGATAAAAACTCCAAGGACAAATGAAACAAAACACTCCTAGCTGTGTCTTTCTGCCAGGAGATAGTCACTTAGAATGGGAGGAAGGGTATGGTAGCTAATAATTAGCTAACATCAGCCCTGAGAAATTACCTGTGAAATACCCTTTGGTGCTGGGTTGAAAAACAGCATTTGACACTCCCTGTTTTAAAATAGTACATTCTGGTCCCTGAGACTTCTGATTTAAGTTACCTTTTATTTCACAAGCGTCTAATTGCATACCATATAACAAAGGGAGTGCATTTACTTGCAATAGATGTGCAGGTTTTTGTTTTTTTAAAGTTAGAAACTCAAGTTATTTAGTGAGAAATTCTCCCTTGCTTTGTGAACTAGAGAAACTCCACAACTGAATCTTCAATTCGGGCCAGACATAGCGGTGGGGATCCAGGGCTGGCCTCAGGGTCTCCCACCGTGGGGTCTCTCTCAAGAAGGGAAAACTAAAAACTCAGATGTTCTGAAAAAGGTTTGAAAAATGTGATAAAAACATTTAGTAGCAAATGATGGTTGCTTGCTTGATTTTTTAGCAAGGTAGTATCAGTAAAAAGCTACACCTGGAAATGCTTTTATAGATAATCACATGCAGAATATGAAAACACGCTCCCAATAAGCTGGGAGTGTTCTGGACGTTTTCCTTCTCAGTTTTCAACGGCTGCTGTATCCAGTAGTTTCTCTGTCCATTTAGCAATATCTGTTTTCTCAAACGTTTTCGTTTTAGCAGCTTCATCTAAAACTCCGTCAACCTAGATTATTTACTTACACATAATTGTGAACATTAAGGGTACTACCTTATCTAAGTAAACAAACTGACCTAAGTATACATTTTTTTAATCTGATCGTTACATTTTTAAAATCTGTTTTCTTTCTGGTCAGATTTTTTTCCCTCAAAGATGAATCCACTGGGTCTCCATATTATAGAGATATGGTCTGGTTTGTTTTCCTTTAAGTGACAATAAGAAAATGTCAGACTCCTTTTTCCTAACTAATTACTCAAGTGTACAGAGTAGAAGAGAGAGTACAAAAAAGAAAGAAATGTGAGAAATAAAGCGAAAAGAAATTGGGGAAAGTGGAGGGCAAAGGGAGATGCGAGAAGCAGAAGATAGAACTGGCTTAAAAAAGGCTTATCAAACAAAGCTTTCAAATTGCTTTGATCAGTATAAGACACACTCATTAAAAGCATCGTCATTTCCAGATAAAACTTAGATTGTTGCACTCAGGTATTAAACAGCGAAGGGAAACTCTTAAGGGAAACTTGGTTGATACTTGTGGACCAGTTTTTCCATTCAAGTCCCACATTCCTACGTGAAGCTTGTGCTGGATACCCATATTCTCAGTATGGGAGACGGAGATGAAGGAGTAGAGACGTGCTTTACTTTTAAAGAATTTACAATCTAGAAGGAAGCCATGAATACCTAAAATAGACAAGACTATGTATAATGCCCTGTTATATGTTACCTACTGTAGATATAAAAATAAAGACAATTTTAACTGGAGGAACTATTCAGACGTGCTTTCCTTCCGAGTACCTTGGCTAACAGTTAATTTCTAAACAAGTTAGGCAAGACTTTAAATGTATAAACCATTCAGAACTCCCCAAGTCTAATGAATTGCGGTAGATATATAGTCAAGATTGAAATTGGCATGTAGGTGTGCCTCTGATGTTCCCATTAGAGCTGACTTAGAATCATAGCAA
Source organism: Equus asinus (assembly GCF_041296235.1). Classification (NCBI taxonomy): domain Eukaryota; kingdom Metazoa; phylum Chordata; class Mammalia; order Perissodactyla; family Equidae; genus Equus; species Equus asinus. The sequence continues at coordinate 86,951,490 of NC_091793.1, read as the reverse complement.
TGACTCACATGTGCCCATAAGTCATTACATAGTCATGTTATCTTGACAATCAAAATCACTTTATAAAATATATTTTAATTAGTTACTATAGAGCCCTGAAGTTAAGGCATTTAACTTAACCAATACTGGGTGGGCATTTATAAGTATCATATTTAAATTAGGTAAAAGATGAAAAGAAAGGAATTAAGAATAAGAAAAATGTATGGGAAACTATTTGTTTCTTCCAATTAATCTAAAACATGCCAGGAGCTTTTTCTTATTTTGCCTTTTATGAAGAATTACTGACCCAAAGAAAAGTCAGATGAGGACTGCAACTAAACAAACAATAAAAGCAACAACAACCCCCCCCCAAAATATTGCTTTTTTAGGAGAGAAATACGTGAAGTAGTAAATTCACCCATTTTAAAAATTAAGAAGAAAAGCCATAAAATTTACTACACATAATAAATAATAAATATTCTTCTAGTTTCATATGATGGCTAATTAAAGAAAAAGCCCATGTGGAAAATTTGGAAAAGAGACGAATAAAAGAAGGTAATTAACTCTTAGCTCCTTCAGTCTTAAAGGAGAGAGAGCGGGGTAAGATTTCTTTTGAGTTTGGAGCTGCAGTAACCTCAGAGATCAAATCTGCCTCTACAAAAAAAAATGAAAGCAATCCAAGCAGCTCTCCAACTCAAGCTCAGGTCTTGTTATTGGCCCCACTCTGACCTTGGCACCCTGAAGTCTTAGTCCCCGAGTTCTTTGCTCTTTGACTGAATTTCTGCCCTTTATCACAGGTGGTCAGCAGCTGGGTTCTTGCTTTGTTCTCTTGGACTTTCCATGACAGAATCCATTGGCTGGTACTTATTCTATTACATTTGGGTAGTTCTTGATAGTTGAAGATGCATTTTTCCATCCACCATCTTATTTAGTCTCTGTAATACCTTTGTGATATAGGTAAACCATAGCTCTAGTCCCAAACTTCAGAAGAAGCAACTCTAAATCATACCACTAGTACATTGCAGAGTTGGGCCTAGAAGTCATACCACATGGTGCTCAGTTGATTTCCCTCTTTCCTTTTGACTGGATTTCATACTTTGTTCATTTGAATTGTGGGCATGGGATTAAATTACAGTGACAGTTTTTGTTTTGGGTAAAGAGAAGGAAAAGGTGGAGGAGCAGAAGCGGAAGGGTGATGGGGAAGAAGAAAAAGAAAAGAAGGGAGAAAATCCACAACACTCCCTACAGGTGTTTCTGTGAAGCAGGGAAGGATAAATCTTTAAACGGCTCCCCGGCTGCTGACGGAGATTAGTAAGGAGAGAAGCACTTCCCAAGCTTGTACCATATAGAGGAAAACCTAATTCCAAAGCTGTCACAGTGCTTCCTGCTTTAAAGGATAGATAGCTGAAGTATTGACAGAGCTCTTTCATGAGTTCTTGGATATGCATGAAAGGGCACAAGCTTGATTTTGAGTACAAGATGGAGAACTGTTCCGTTTATGAAATCAAAAGGAATTTGGGGAAATTGAAAAAAAAAAAAAACCTGGTAGAGAGGAAAAGAAAATGGTCATAGGATAGAGGGACATAAGCTGGAACATAAAGATAACATTTCAAGCAACAAATTCCCCATGGTGGCGTATGGTTGATTATTAAATTTTTTTCTTAGAGGGACATATTACACTCAGCTCCAAGCTTATGCTCCAATGTAATCTCCATCTGTAACTTCAAACCTCCATTGAAAGTCTGAAACACAAAACTGGCTAGATATAGTTCCACATTTGGGGGATGAAGACATAGAGAAAGTAGACAAGGGGGACATTGCAGAAGGCATGATTTAAAATAAAGACAGAATTTTATGGAAGCAGGAAATAAGGACAAGAGATGATTAGGAGAAATGTTAGCCCTCTGAGAATGAATACTAAGAAACAAGGGAACCCGTAAGACAGGAGGTCTTGGGAAAAACCAGCTGCTTGTGGATGTTGGAGGCACGTGATACTTTTGGCTGCTCAATACCTACCTAACCTTCGATCAGAACCTAAAGATCTGTTTGAGGAATTAATTCTTTCTTACTGAATATAATCAGGCCCGGGAATTGAATCTTGCCTTGAATAGAGGAACAGAAAGACAACTTTGGAAATCCAGTCTATCTGACCGAAAGCAGCAAAACCAGACTATTTTCACCAAAAGTCAGATGTTGGCTTCTGCTTCTTAACCTCCACATCTTCTGGGGTTCCCACTGATCCCAAGCTCAAATATCCAGCCTCGCTCTGACATGGATCTCTATCTGTTAGGATTCTGTCAGGTGCAAAAAATAGAAAGACTTGGCTCAACTAAATTGCTCAGTAAGGAAAACTTATCATTTCGGAAGGAAAAGTGTTGCTGTAGAGCGGCTGCGTCTTTCCACTCTTTCATCCTGACAGTTTAGCTTCTCTTTGCCTGTCCCCCTTATGTTCAAAAGAAGGCTGCAGAAATCCAGCCATTACATCCTCACCACATGCCTCTTTCCAGACACAAGAGAAGAGATTTTGTTCTTGCTTGTGTCTCTTTCTGCAACCAGGGAACCCTTTTCCCAGAAGCCCATCAGGAGAATTCCCCACACATCTCATTGTATCATGCATGCATAAACTGGCAGTGGCAATGGGGATGACTTCTGTCAATCAGGACCTAAGCCTGACCCATATAGGTGAAGGATAGATAGACCCACCAACAAAGTTAGGACGAGGTTCACAAAGGTAAGAGGGAGGAAATGGCTGTTGGGTAGGGAACCCATATTGCAGCTTCTTCCACTAAAGACGTTTATGTCTGATTGAGTCAGATTTGCTCTCTGTGGCTTGCAAACAAAGAATTCTAATTAATATACTTGGTTACAACTACTACTGGGATTATTTAAATTTTAGATAGCTTTCTTGAGCTATAGATACAATATACGTAATATATAATGACTTGCTTTTACTTATAAATTTATTGTTTTTTCTTTTTTTTATGTAACTGAAGGGATGACTTGGGTTTTACAAATGTATTTTTTTTTAAAGATTTTATTTTTTTCCTTTTTCTCCCCAAAGCCCCCCAGTACATAGTTATATATTCTTCGTTGTGGGTCCTTCTAGTTGTGGCATGTGGGATGCCGCCTCAGTGTGGTTTGATGAGCAGTGCCATGCCCGCGCCCAGGATTCAAACCAACGAAACACCGGGCCACCTGCAGCAGAGGGTGCGAACTTAACCACTTGGCCACAGGGCCAGCCCCACAAATGTATTTTTTAATCTTCTAGATGTCAAGCATTTATTGACCATGACTTTAAAATTTCCCAGTAATAACTTCCCCACAATGTTTGATGTTTTATTTTTACATTTATTCATGCCTTCCTTTATGTTCATTCAGTCATTCAGTCAATTTCTTCTGTGTTTTTTCAAAAAGTTGTTATGAGATACCTACTGTGTATGTGGAAGGCATTGGGTTAGTAAGAAAAACAAAAAACAAATGTCACACAACATTTGCATAACCTTAAAACTAAGGCATATTTTTTTTTTCATTTTATAAGTTTTCTAAAAGGGGAGGAATGGGATGAAAACAGAGGGCACACGGACCTTCATGGCCGTTCCCAGTCGTTCCTCATCTTGCTAAGATGGTGTCTTGTTTTCTGAGGTGTGTCCTGCTTTGACAGACAAGTTCTTTGGGGCTTTAGGCATGAGAATAGGGAGGAAAGAGAGAGAGAACAAAAGTTCAAAAGGTTAAATTTGGAGGAGGAGGTTATCTTGACATGAAGCTGGAATTTGAAGACATGTAGAAGAGCAGAAGCAGCTGCTGTGCATGAACCACTGGATGGGGCGGCGAAGGGGGATTTTTGAAGACCTCTGCACACTTTATCATGTTCAAAAAGCAAAGGAAGAACTTGAGTTATTCTGAAATTATTTTTGGTTGCAGCACTGCTGTTCCTGTGGGTTATTATTTTGTAGTATCCAGGGCTCAATTTGGTTGCACGTGACAGAAATCAACTCACATTAAATAGGCATAAAACTTGGCTTATATGTCAAAAAGTGCTAGGAGATGATCTTGGGCATTATGAGAGCCCCTGCTCAAGGACAATCCCCTGGGATCTGGCTCAGTCTCTCTCTCTCTCTTAAGGCTCTCTTCTGGATTCTTTCTTTCTCTAGAAGGCTATCTCCATGTGGTAGAAAGATGGCTCTTGTGTAGTTCACATGATCTTTACAGCCTGAGAAGAGAGAACCTAGCATGTCTAGCATCCAAGTCAGATCCCAGTGCAAAGCACATTCATTCACCCTGTCTGGGTCACTTTCCTCTACTTTTTGTGGGGGATGTAGGAGAACTGAGCAAGGCGTAATTCCAGATGTCTGCTCCAGTGTTACACTGGGATGGATCCTTCAATCCATGTTAAAAGAAACTTTCCAGCTATTAGGCAAAGGAATAAGTTGTGATATAGTCGACACTGTATCTCTTGTTAAACAAATGTCTTCTCAGCTGAGTTTACATTGCTATCCCCATACAGAGTTGAATTTTAATTTAAATTTAGATCTCTAATTGTCTTTTCAAATGTCTTTCAAAGGCTTAAACTCCAAGGTAGCTTTGAAATGAAAATTATTGGATATGCAGAAAAACATGGAAATAGAGCCGCATGACAAAGTGAGGAAGAGTAAAGCTATTATTCGTCACTGGAGAAAGGCTGGATTTGGACTTCAGTGTCATCAAGAAGCGCTCAAGTCCTTTGCAGACCCCCTAAAATGGAAAGATACCCACCAGGAGATATGCTTGTATTTCCTTTTGTTAAGACATACTCAAAAGAATTGCCTGTCACATACTAGACAGTACAATTGACGTTAGAAACAGATTGTAGAATTTCCAAGCACAGAGGTTCATGCATTGTGAAGGATTATCATTCAGGTGTCAAATATCTGTCAAGTACTTGTTGATTTTTTTTTAATGTTTTTTTTTGGAGGGGGAGAAGATTAGCCCTGAGCTAACATATGCTGCCAATCCTTGTCTTTTCGCTGAGAAAGACTGGCCCTGAGCTAACATCTGTACCCATCTTCCTCAACTTCATATGTGGGATGCCTACCACAGCATGGCTTGCCAAGCGATGCCATGTCCGCACCTGGGATCCGAACCGGCCAATCCCGGTCTGCCGAAGAGGAACTTGTGAACTTAACTGCTCTGTCACTGGGCCAGCCCCTAAGTAGTAGTTGATTTTTATGAAAAGTTTTTGATTCCTATGATAAGAGAGTCAGTTTTGGTGGTGGCGGGTGGGGGGCCAGAATCTTAGTTTAACCAGATTGGAAGTGCAGACAGAACCCTGGTATTCTTTTATATGCCGAAGACTTACACAGGTGTTAAAGAGGTCAAGGTCCTGAACCCAGGTTATATAAAGGACTGATCACTAGAATGAGGTAGATAACCATTGGTGACCAAAAATGAATCAGAAGATGCTTTAGGTTCTGACTGTGAAGGTTTGCTCATAATACAAGAAGAAAGTGGTGCATCTTTGTATAGACAAACGCATTTGGATAATCTAAGTAAACATAATAAAAATTTTTGTACTACTGTTTACCATAGTTACAGTAGATTGAGTTATTGTTCCCGATTTCTCCCTATTATAGAATTAGATGTTATACATGTATGCCCTTTTCCATGTGCCTTTGCTGTGCCTCCTGCTAGAGAAGGCAGTGTTCTGTCCCCAACCTTTTGATGTTGGGCTTGTGCATGTCACTTGCTTTGACCAATGGAACTGAGTGAAAGTGAGACTGTGCCTGGTCCAAGCTGAGGCTTTAACATGCATTGGATGTTCCCTGTGCTTGAACTTCCATAACTCACCATGAGAATACAATGAACTGAGTAGCTACTAGTCCAAGGAGCATATGGAGTTAGTTACATGACGTAGACCTGAACCCAACCTGCAGCCTGGAGCCCAGAGCCTGAAGTTAGTCTTGTTCAAGAGAATTGCAACAACTTACAGACCCATGAGGGAGAAATAAATGCTTGTTGTTTTAAGCCGCTGAATGTTGGAGTGGTTTTTATGCAGCATTATTACAACAATAGCTGACTAATAGAGTAGTATTTCTTTCCTTTCCCTACAAGTGTTTTGAAATTGATGGCACATCTAACAACTCATAGCATTGTAGGATCAAGGAAATTCAGTAATTATAGAGTTAATCATTTAATTAGAATTATGGGAAGTGGTACAAAAAGGATGTAAAGAACTCAAAACACAAAGACCTAATCTAATCTGGGAGTCAGGAAATGTTTCTCTGAGGAGGTGACACTGAGGCTGAGATCTAGCTTTTGGCTAAGCAAAGTTGGAAGATAAGGGGAAAAGCATTCAAAGTGATGGGGAGAGTCTTATAAAGCCCCTGAGGCAAGAAATAGAAGCTCACTGAGCATGGAGAAGTATCTGGAAAGCAGAGAGGAAACAAGAAAGTGTCAAGAGAAGAAAGGTTGGTGAGGTTCAATTTACCACAGTGTTATGGGCTGAATTGTGTCTCCCCCAAAATTCATATATTGAAATCCTAACACCCAGTACCTCAGAATGTGACTGATTTGGAGATAGGGTGTTTAAAGAGGTAATTAAGTTAAAATGAAGTTATTAGGGTGAGCGCTAAGCCAATCTGACTGGTGTCCTTATAAGAAGAGGAGATTAGGACATGGACACATGAAGAGAAGATGATATGAAGATAACCATCTACAAGCCAATGAGAGAGGCCTCAAAAGAAACCAGCCCTGCTGATACCTTCATCTTGGACTTCTAGCCTCCAGAATTGTGAGAAAATAAATTTCTGTCATCTAAGCCAACTAGTCTCTGGTTATTTGCTTGGGAGTCAGTCCTTAGTCAGTTCAGACTACTATAACAAAAATTCCATAGACTAAGTGGCTAATAAACAAGAGAAACTTATTTCTCAAGTTCTGGAGCCTGGAAAGCCCAAGATGAAGGTGCCAAAAATTCAACATCTTGTGAGGCCCGCTTTCTTGTTCACAGACCATCATCTTCTTACTGTGTTCTAACATGGCAGAAGGAACAAGGGTGCTCCTGGGGTCTCTTTTATAAAGGCACTAAACCCATTCGTGAGAGCTCCATCCTCATGACCTGATCACCTTCCAAAGGCCTCACATCTTACCATCACATTGCGGGGTTAGGATTTCAACACAGGCATTTCGACAGGACACAAACTTTCAGTCTGTAGCAGAGTTCTAGCAAACTAATACACACTGTAAGTTCAGTTTCTAAGTCCTGTGCCCATAAGTAGTAGCTGCTTAGTACATTTTTGTTGGATTAATTAATGATAGAAATGAATGGACCACATGAAAGAGACCATATTGAGGATTTAAAAAAATTTTATTTTAGCTAATGAGCAACAGAAAGTCATTAATGGTTTTAAGTAGAGAAGTAAATTTATCAGATTTAGATTTTAGAAAGTTTCCTCTGGCTCAAGTATAAATAATGAATTGGAGGGGAGGAGAATTAGGAGATTGTCTCAGTGGTCCAAGGAAAGATGATGGTGGCTTACACTAAAGTAGGGGCCGTAGAAATGGAGACAAATGGATTGATTCAACATACATACAGTAGAGAAATCGATGGGGCTTGGTGATTGATCAGGCACTGCAGGTGAAGGAGGGATCAGAGTGACTTTCCAGTCTGTGAAACCAAGATGGGAAACACTGGAATACAACCAGATTTGAGAGGAAGCTCACTAGAATGGTTTGCAACAAGTTGACTTTGAGAGGCCTATGGGACATGAGGAAGAAACTTCCAGATAGTTATAGAATTATTATGGTATAGATATGCTGAAAATTCTATTTGAAAATACAAATACTAGAAATTCTAGATAAAATAAACACTCTTCAATCCATTGTTGAGTTTGCAGTAATGTAAGAGAAATTTCCAGGGGCCAAAGAGAGAACCAGGAACCCAAGTGGTAATCACATGAACCAACAAGGCCAGAGTCAGAGCTGGGCTGGGCTAGGCGGATGGTCATGTCTCAGAAATCCAGGAGCTTTCATTTTCATACTCAGAGAGACACGAATGACAAGGCGTTGGTAATTCTGGAGGGAGGTAGAGGTTTAAACTGAACCTCTTACATAAATCCAGGATCATTTAAGGGATACCCCTTCAGTGAAATAGTAGACTAGAAATAATCTGCATGCTGGTACAAAGAGAAAATAAGGACCTGGGTGCAGGATGGAAAATAAGCCACCTCAGGGAATTTATAACCACAGACATGCACCTCATATGAGCTTGGTGTTCAAACTGCATAGCTCTGAAAACTCCATGTTGAGATGTCAACATATTCCCAGCAGAAGCAAACTGTGAGCAAATCTGGAGTGCTAAAACCTGATCCCAGGCCATACATGATGCCCCAAGATGAAGCTTACCAAAGATGAGCTCACCACTGAAAATTACAAAACATACAAGGTAACAGTCCACCTTGAGAAACTTAGGAAAGAGGAAAAACAGCAGAATTATACTCCAAGGAACTATCAGAGATAGTTCCATAAGATACTCAGATTTAAAATGTTTAAAACATTCAAAAAAGAAACAACAAAATCATTACAATGTACAGATAGATTTGAAAAAGAACCAATTAGAAGTTCTAGAAATATAAAATATAGCCCTTGAAGTTAAACTCTGAGGATTTTGAGAGTATGTTAGATACAGCTTAGAAGGAATTCATTAACTAGAAAATGTTTATAAGGGTTATAATGTTATAAGGGGTATTTGGGTTATGAGGTTATAAGAAATTGTATATACCTATATAATACATAGGTATATATAATATATAGGTATAAAATATATATACCTATATATTATATACAATATAATTTATAAATAATATAAAATATAATTATAATAATTTATAATATAAATATATAAAATATAATTTATATATGTACTTTAGAGATATATATAATTTCTACACACACACATACAAACAAACATATATGCAAAGAGAGGTTAGAATGAAAAAGTCCTGATAATAGGACTTTCATAAAGACTTATTAGAGAAAGTAGGAGAAACTTTACCTGTTAAGACAGATTACCTACAAAGGAATGCTAATGAAATTGACAATAGACTTCTCAATCGCAACATAATAGGCAAAATAAAATAATATCTGCAAAACATTGAGAGAAAATAGCTGTCAACTAACAATTCTATATCCGTATATATTTCATACTGTATACCTATGTCATTGAAGAATGGGGTCAAACGCAAATACTTCTTTCCAGATGAAAAATGAGAAAGCTTATGACTCACAGACCTTTGCTGAAAGAACCAAGTCAGACTGTTCTTCATAGAAAGCAATTGAACCCAGACAAGAATGAGATATAAGAAGCAATATGACAAAATAAAATTGTAAAGTTGTAGAAATGTAGTAAATCTAAATAAGCATTTTCTGAACAAAATAATAAAAACAACCATTTGGGGGTTTAAAAGCCAGCTGGAGTATTTCTTGACTTTATAGTAGTTATTTCTGAGGTGAAGAGGACTACACTTGGTGATTCAACTTTATGAGTAATGTTTTATTTCTTAAGTTAGGTAGTGAGCAGAAGTTATGATTCTTTAACTCTTCATTTCTTTTTGTGTGTGTGAATTTGTCATAAGAAATTTAGATATAAATGAGTTATCTATTTTTAAAAAGCAGCAGAATGAATATGAAAGTCTGGAAAAGAACAACATACAAGACAAGTGGAGGATAATCAGACTTTAAGTGTCATTACATTCTTTATTTTATTGCATTAACATTGCATTATAACATTATATAGCTTTCAGATGTACATTGTAATATATTTCGAATTCTGTGTAGATTACATCATGTTCACCACCCAAAAACTAATTATAGTGCATCCCCTCACATGTGAGCCTAGTCACCCCTTTTGCCCTCTCCCCTCCCCTCTTCCCCTATGGTAACCACCAATCCAATCTCCATTGCTATGTATTTGTTTGTCGTCGTTTTTATCTTCTACTTATGAGTGAGATCATATGGTATTTGACTTTCTCTCTCTGACTTATTTCACTCAGCATAGTACCCTCAAGGTCCATCCATGTTGTCACAAATGCCCGGATTTCCTCATTTCTTATGGCCGAGTAGTATTCCATTATGTATATATACCACATCTTCTTTATCCATTGGCCCCTGATGAGCAGTTAGGTTGCTTCCAAGTCTTGGCTATTGTGAATAATGCTGCAATGAACATAGGGATGCATATAGCTTTATGCCTTTGTGTTTTCAAGTTCTTTGGATAAATATCCAGCAGTGGAATAGAAAATTAAGAATAGATCTACCATATGATCCAGCTATCCCACTACATTCTTGTATTATTTAAAAGGAGAGTCAACATATTTATTAACCTTAGGCTTTATAAAGTCAGAATAAAAGAACAGAAACAAAATATATTATTTCCAAACAAGAAGCAATTAAAAAGAAAAAATTCATTGACCCAAGAAAGAGCAAGAAAGGAGGAAAACAAAATGACAGTAAAAAGAAGCACAAAATATAATACGTCCAAATATACAAGACATTACGATAAATATAAGCAGCCTAAAGTTGTCAGCTAAAACAGATATTAAAAGATTGAATTTTAAATATTTAGGCAAATGATTTCTACTGGAAATGCATCCAAAGGCCATAAAAAGTTTGGAAGTAAAGTTCTAGGAAAAGAAACACGAGACAAATAACAACTTAAAAAAAAAACAAAAAGCTGGTGCTGCTATATTAATATCAGAAAAATAGACTTTAAGGCAAAAACCATTATTGAAACATTGTTAAGAATAATTGTGGCTAGAGCATAATGGTAAAAGGAATGTCACCTGGACGATATAGCAATTCTGCACATATATTCACCAAATAACATACATTCAAAAGATATGAAGAAGAAATTGACCAAATTGTAGGGGAAAAAAATGACAAATCTACATTCATAGTGGATAAATTTTTAATAGGCTTATCTCAGTTGATGGTAAATCAAGCAGGCAAATACCTTAGTAAGGATGGAGAAGATTTGTATAACACAAATTATAGGATTGATATGACTGATATATATTGAACCTTGAACCCAACAGTTTGAGAATATGAAATCAGCACAAGCAAACTTGGAGCTTTCACCAAATTAACCACTAATTGGGCCTCAAAGAAATCTCAACAAATATCAGAATTGATCTGAATAGGTTTAATTTAGAAATTAGAAAATAGAGTTGAATACAATGTCATTATATTAAAATCAGAGGCTGGCCTGGTGGTGTAGTGGTTAAGTTTATGCACTCTGTTTCGGTGGCCCTGGGTTCGCAGGTTTGCATCCTGGGTGAAGACCTACACACCGTTCATCAAGTCACGCTGTGGTGGCATCCCACATAGAAGAACTAGAAGGACTTACAACTAGGATGTACAACTATGTACTAGGGCTTTGGGGAGAAAAAAAAAGAGGAAGATTGCAACAGATGTTAGCTCAGGACCAATCTTCCTCACGAAAAAGCATATCTTTGAAAAGAGAAATTAGAAATCAACAACAAAAATCCCCAATACATTTGAAAATGCAAAAATACACATCAACTAATTCATGAGCTAAATAATTGAAGGAAAATGAAAACATTACATGGTGAAACTTGAGTGATACTGCTTCATCTTCCTGAATAATTCAGTCCTAAAGCCATTAGGTGAGACAGAGCAGATAGGAGAAGCTGCAGTGCCCCAACAGAGGGTATCAGAGCCCAAGAAGGATGCGGAGAACATCCACTTAGGGATGGCAGGCATATTAGCCTGAGGAATCAGCCTGAACAGGGTGAGAAGTTGTCCATGAGGAATCAGAGCCTGAGCAGGAGGAGGGCATCTGTGTCAGGGAGGGGGTTGTACAAGGGATGGGAGATTGGTTGCATAAGGTGAAGTTGATCACATAAGTAAATATCTGAAGAACTATGGCAGCTGGGCTTCTCACTATTAGAGAAGGGAATTACATATATGGAAAGGGAGAACACCAGAGTGAACGTGTGAAATTAGAAGTGTCAGCATGAACTCACGTTTTTCAATATATATAGACAGACATAGAAATAAATTTAGATGCAAACACATGATACACATATACATATACTTCCTGCTTCTACCTTCTCATGGGGCCTGGAAGCAGCAATACTCTGATGACAATGAGCATATAAAGTGTGCAGATCTTGGCTTCTAAATACCATTGTCCAGTGAAAGGAAATAGGACTTCTTAGAGAAATAGCTGGTTCTAGGGCTAGAGAGAGGAAAAGTGCAATAAAAGCCTGCAACTTGTGCCAGAAATCAAGCAAGTGTTAAAAGAAAAATGATGGGGATATATCAAAAGGACCTAGAAGCCAGCTTAAATGAGCTCCTACTAGCCACATTGACCATAATTTGAGTATCAAAATTAATACTGATAGTAATATGATAGTAGCTCACAGAGTTTACAATATTAAGTAAAATAGGAAACATGAGACCATACTGACATAAATGAATGAATGAATTTAAGTTTGATAAGGAATAGGATATTTACATGTTTTCACAGTACCTCCCGACAAAAGGGAGAAGAAGTAACTTTATGTGGAAAAGCCTGGAATGCACCACTTATTAAGTTGTCAAAGTAAACATCTGTTATTAAAACCATGCATGACCTGGTATGATGTACTGAGAACACAGCATCACTTCTATGATACTATAAACTGAATCGAATCATGAGGAAACATCAGACAAACTTAAACCAAGGGAAAGTCTACAAAATAACTGGAATCATCTTCAAAAGCAGTTATGAAAGTCAAGGATAAACTGAAGAATATTCCAAACTGAAGAAGACTAAAGAGACGTGACAGCTAAATGCAGTGTGTGATTCTGAAATAAATCCTTTTTTACAAAAAATATTGTTGCATTAATGGTGATACTGGAATGTGGTCTGTGGACCAAAGGACAGGAGTGTATCAAAGTTCATTTCCTGATTTTACTGGTTGTATTGCAGTTAAGCAAGAGGATGTTCTTATTTGTAGAAAATACATATTAAAGTGTTTGGGGCTAATGGACCATTGGGTCAGCAATTTACAAGTGTTCAGAAAAAATGAGTTATTTGTACTCTCTGTCTAGCTTTTTTTGCAAATTTTTGATTGTCTCAAAATTTAAAGAAAGCAGCCAATAACAAAATAAAAAACGTGTGATGTAGCTTAAATAGTACTTAGAGCTAAATGTACAGCCTCCACAATTTACAATTGAAAAGAAGAAAGAAGAAAATTAGTAAGGTAACTATTCTATTCAATAGGCTAGGAAAAAAAATACTCAGCCAACTAAACTCTAAGAAAACAAGGAGGAAAGGAAAGTAAATGGTCAAACAACGAAATGAATGAATTAGAAGACAAAGCAAGAGAGAGGCTACATAGCAGCCTTTGTGACCTGTGGGCAGCTCCCGGGCCTTTCTTCCCTGCTTGCTTAGACAATCGGTGCTCTTGCAGAAACAGAGAGGAAAGTCAGTTCTTAGATTTTGAATTTCAAAACCCTGGGTATTTGGGTATCAAAATGAAATCCCTAAAGATCTCAAAGTATGACATTAATATCACAAGCAAAAGATTGGGGAAAAATAAGTGAAAAGACAGTGGTTTTCACCCCGTATGAAATGAAGACCCCACAGGCTAAAGAGGGGAAGAAAAGGAAAAAATGGTTAGATGGAAAGCACAGAGCTTACTTATGGGTGGTGTCTCATGGAGGGACTTGGGCACTGACCCTCCCTCACCTGAATGGGAGAAATGCCCAGGGTTACAGGAATCTGGGAGCAGAGAGCCATTTGGTCTTGTATTGCAGGGGAACCCAAGGAAGCTTCCAGCCTCACAGATTCCTCTGTGCCCGCCATAGTACAGGAGCAGCAGAAGAGAGAAGGCTGTGTAGGTGTTCATGTAACCAATCAGAGCCTCTGTGTTCCTGACATCCCAATGAGTCTCTGAAAGAGCCACGTAGTTTCTATAGACCCAAAGGGCTGACATTTAGCCTAACAGGTTAGGGTTAGGAGAGGGTTAGATGAATGAATAAAGTGCAGATAGAGTGGTGACATCTTGGAGACTTGCATGGATCAACACGGGAGGATCAGAATTGGTAACATCTCTCTCAGTGAATGTCAACATGAGTAGATGATGGCTCCCATCTTGGCACACTGTTTCTTTGTAAAATATTCTGGACATAGTCCCCAAAGTATCCCAGTGGCTCTTTTATAAGTTATTAGGTGGATGAACGAATGGTTGGATGGATAGATGGGTAGATGGATGGATGATAAAAGGACAGTCCCTAAATTACACCAATCTAAAAGCCACTGTGTTATAGGACTTCATGCCGCTAAGAATGCTACTAAGAGACTAGGCAAATTACTTTTAGTCACTCATACCCTCCTTGCACTGCTTTCTAAGATCAGCAGCAACTAAGGGTGGGAGCAGAACAGGTTCTTATATCATTTTTATCTGCAGCTGAAAGAGCCCCAAGCTCAGGAGATAAAGCAAGTGGCTTTGCAAAACAGCACATTGGAACAAAATATCATTGAGAGTTTCAGACACTGAAAAGTGTTTAAAAAAAGACATTTCTTCCAAGTTTCCTTGTTTGCTGAAGAAGACGAAAGGACATTTGAATTGTTTTCTGCCCTATTTGGAATCTTTGCTTTTTAGCTTGGCCTTACTGGGTTTTTGTTTGTATACTTAGGGAGATCTTAGTGGGAGCAAATTTGTAATTCTAAAGCAGTCTACAAATGTACACTCACACAGCATAACCAAACCACAATTTTATGCAGATTTCTTTCCCTCTGTCTTAGATTCTGCAGCTCTTAAAGGAAAAAGTGGATGCAGTGGCGTGTCACAACTGCTATTAGAGAAGTCCAAGGGAAGCGAGTACAACGTGATGATCAGCCTTGGCAGTCCCTACATACAGCGTGATTATATTGTAACACTGTTTGATGCAATCGTATGTTTGATCAGTTTCAAGAGATGAATATCACCTCACTTCAAACAATATGATACAGTCTCATTGTATGGAATTATGGCTGCTGTCAATCAGCATATGGCATAACCCTTAAAGTGCCATCTTTGGGGAATGTCATAAAAATGATTGCAACACTTGCATTAATTAGTAAGTTTTTGCACTAAAACCAAGCAAAACCTGTTAAGACAATTTATCTGCTATATCTCTGTTCATTTTTGTTATCACAGAAAAGTATATAACCCATACATGCATACTTGCAGCTGATTAGCTTAGTTTATTCAAACAGCCATGCTAATAAAAATGCTATAATGGGTATGTCCCCCCGCCCCCCACCATATAGATCAGTAAACTAGATTTTCTATCTTTTCTTTTATAGTCCACAAATATACCCCTACCTTGAACCAATTATCCTATCAAAGTGGGTGCAAAATAAAGGCAAATAATAAATTATCACTAGATCCAGGTTCTTGACAAAACAAACCCAAAATCTCAGCTCAACAAAGGATACATAAATGGCATGTGGATGTATTTTGACTTGATAAATACAAATTCAGAGTCTTTTGAATGTCACTAAGTTTACTTTGTCAATGTTAATTGTTAGATAAAACATTTTAAAGGAATAAGAGTTATGATCTTATTTTACATTAGCTATGGAATATTTTTGGCTCTTGGTTGAGCTTGTGTTTCTTTGTTATCAATTATTGTCTTTGTCTTAGGTTTTGCCATCATCAGCCAGTAATACCTATTATTTCAGTTTTTCCCTGTAATGCGAGAGATTACTGCTTTGACATGATACCTACTAATTTGACCTGAGACTTAACACGCTTTCCTAAGGTAGTTAATGCCCCCAGATTGAACCGTGTTTATTGACAGTATATATATATATATCAGTGGAGGATTGTGAGCCTTTTTCCAAGGAATTCCTCTCCCACCATGTCCCCTGACATTTTCCTTCCCACTCTTCCCCAGTGTCCTCTTTTCTCATTATCAACTGAACAATCACTTGCTGTGGTAGAATCTGGGGCCCCCCAATGATCCCCACCTCCTAGTATTCATGACCTTGTCTAATCCTCTCCCCTTGAGTATGGGCTGAACCTAGTGAATTGTTTTTAATGAGTAGAATATGGCCAAAGTTGTTGAATGTCGCTTCCATGATTAAGTTATAAAAGACTATTCTTTCTGTCTTACTAGCAGAGCCTCTCTCTTGCTGGCTTTGATGAATCAAGCTTCCATTGGAGAACCACAAATGGCAAGGAACTGAGGGCAGCCTCGGGCCAATAGCCAGCAAGGAACTGAGACTCTCGTTCCAACAACCCCAAGGAACTGAACGCAGCCAACTGCTAATGTGAGCTTGGAAATGGATCCTGCCTTGGTTGAACCTTCAAGTGACTGTGGCCCCAGCTGACATCTAGATTGCAGTCTCAGGAGAGACTTTGAAGCAGGAGACCCTGCTAGGCTGTGCCCAGATTCCAAATTCACAGAAACTGTGAGATAGTGAGTCTGAGTGGTTTTAACCCACTAAGCTTTGGTTTTGTTACACAGAAATAGAAAGCTAACACAAGTACTATCTCTTAGTGAACATAGCAGTTCACTACAGGTCCTTTTGTAGGGAATAGTAAAATGGTGCAGTGAGGCTAGAGATCTTCACACTTTTGCCTTCAAAATAGAGAAGGTTTCAGACTCACTGACAGGCTATATGGAAGTGCTGACCAAGTCCACAAAGAAAACATGTTCGATCTCTAGGACCTTCCTGCAAAGGTCTTACCATTATTCATGGGCATAAGATATTGACCAATGTTACTCTTTGGGATAAGATTGTAAAGCTTTGCTCTTTCTTTTTGCAGGGCAAGTTTTGGCACATACACATACTGGAACTATGAAAGTATAAAATGGTTTTTATTTATGTTGCCAATACTATATTTTTAGACACATCTGTATTGTTTCACAGACTCTTTTTCGCATCGCCACATCATGTCAGCAGCTTATTGAGCTCTAGGCTTTGTGGTAGAATTGTTAACAATCCCCGTTAGAGCCTTCAAAAAAATTAGAGATAGGTTGTCTTAGTACCAGTATCTGATATAATTTGTAGAATGAGTCCTGCAACAGGGTTATATGATTTGTGAATTATTTTATTGTTTACTCAATTATCTACATTAATAGAGGGGTACAGTGATGAAAGTATTTAGTCAATAATCAAATACTTTGTGAGATTTTATATATATATATATATGTATTTGATCTCTCCCATGTGTGTTTAACCTAATTAAGATGCTCTTATTTTCTTGATTTCTATCTACTGCTGGTGCACAGAGACAAGCCACTTGGGTAGGAGAGGGAAGTCAATTTAGTAGCAAACATGTTCCATGGGTGGGTCATGTGGGATTTACCAAGAATTGATTTATTTCAAAGGTCCCTAAGTAGTCTAGGTTTTAAAATAACAGTAGCGGGGAGGGGAAAAAAAGCAACCAATGAGACTTTTTTCCTTGTTAAATTAACAAAGATTTTTTTAAATGAATTATATGCAGCCTCGGTTAGAGGGAAAATGGGCTGTACGCAGTTGGTGGGAGTGTAAATTGGCACAACCTTTTTGGAGAGTAATTTAACAAAATACTTCAACATTTTAAGTCTATTTGATGTCTAGGAATTATTCCAAGAAAATAAATCTGAACTTGCAAAGATGTTAAAAGATGTTTATAGAAGCACTGTTTATAAGGATAAAAAAAATTAATACAACCTCAATATCTGTCAATAGAGTTAAGTACATTATGAAATATACAAAAAAAGAGGCTACTATAGCCAGTTAAAGGGAAACGCGTTCATCATGGTAGGTATCAGCAATATACTGTTAATTTTTTTAAGTTAGCCATTGAACAAAATATATATACATCATGCTTCAAATTTCATTTAAAAAAATGTCCACCCTGAATGTGCATGGATAAACAACTGAGAGCATAGATACATACACTGAATTATTAAAACTGGTTTCTCTACTAGAGAAATTATTGTGAGATATTTGAATATTTTCCCATGAGCATGGATTATTTATTAGTCAAAAAAGACAGCTATTTTCACTTTGAAAAAATTCTATATATTAATTTTTGCTTTTTCTCTTTTGGATACTGAAAAAAATTGAACACATAATCATCTGTGTCTTTTTGTCCTCCTATTTTTTATTCATTATCTCAGTTAGTGTTTATTAAGCATTTATCATGTATTTTGTGATCAACACTGAAGAAACAATAATAAATGAGACAGTCTCTGATTCTAATGAAAAAGACATGTAAATTTCACATGAAATAAAGTGTGTAAATGCTCTGTTAGAATAGATGTAAGATAAAGTGGGCTCGCAGACGAGGGAGGGATCAATTTACAAATACGGAACGATTCATGAATTTGTGTGTCGTCTTTGTAGGTATTTCATCCACTATTAAATTATAAATTTCTTGAGACTGATTCTATAACATATACTTTAAAAATAATCTCTTTAGGGTCCAGAAGCTTGCTGATGGTGTACCAGGCGTTCAAAGAATACCTTTTCTTTCATGTTATTCATTGCTAGAGTAGAGACTTTTAAACTTTTGGAATTCAAGACTCAAGTTCAATTACTAGAATATGCAGTGGCACATTGGAATGGATTTAAAAATTCAAAGCACACTAAAGTAAGCAATAGCTTCAGGCATACCAAGGTCTTAGGATGCCTATTATCTGGGAGAAACTAGTTCACATAGCTCCTACTGAGCATGGAGTCAGTGCTTGAGAAAAATGTTTATACTCTAATAGCACCTCATAGGTTAACTCTATTTGTATGAGTGCATATGTAATCCATCTACAATATATATGTAAAAACACTCACATAAGCATACTCTTACATACGTATTTGGGAATCAAAAAGATTTAGTAAACCATGCCCACTCTTCATTACTGATTTGAAATCTTTTCTTTATCATAAATGGCAAAGTGTACGGTAGAGCACCTACCTGAGTCAACATTTCATCAGGACAGACATCAGTAGGAGCTCGTTAAATAGCTTAACGTGGGCCAACATCTGAAGGCACCCCTGTGAAGGGTGAGGTGCTGGCTCAGCTGTTTCAGTGGAGACTCTGTGAGGTTGCAGAATTGTCAAAAACGTATCACTTCTGTTTCCTTTCCGCAGAGCCAGTCAGTGGAAATCTTGTTCATATTTTTTTAGGAACTGCTGTCACTTGGGAAAAAACTCATTGGGATGGTTCATTCAAGGAGTACCTGACCCTTTTCAAATGCTTTTTATACCTTACCCATAGAGATTGACTTAGTCTGCCACTCTACTTTTTTAATTTTCCTGTCAATCAGATGACACACAGAGAAACAGACATGGAAGAAGGGAAGTAAAAGAAGACATGAGTGAAGAAGAGAAGAGAAAATGGAGATGAAAAATGGAATATGGGTAGAAGGATCACACTTTCTCCACCTATCAATAGGAGAATTTCAGATTATTCACTGTCAATAATGACCACACTTGGAAAAGAATTCTTTGGAATAAATTCAGCTGTATGTGACTTCAGTGTTTAAAACAAGACAGCAGGCCCCAAATCGAGTCATTTTTGTTAAACCCCATGTCACCAAACTGAGACTTTATTACAATTGCAGCTCTCCCAGAAGGGGAACCTGAAACTAGGCAATAAGGAATCTCCTGATCAGTACTAGTTAGCTAATCTGCCTGATAGACTCGTGCCATCTCCTAAAGGAAAGTAACCTTGCAATAACCAACCTATTTTTTTGCCTAGTATAACTTCCTTGTTCTCACTCCCTTCTGTCTATAAAAATCTTTCATTTTGTACAGCTCCTCAGAGCTCCTTTCTATCTGCCAGATTGAAGCCTGCCCAATTTAAATTGATGTTTGCTCAGATAAATTCTTAAGATGCTCTGCCCATTTTTAAATTGAGTTATTATTGGGTTTTTTGCTATTGAGTTGTATGAGTTCTTTACGTATTTTGGATATTAACCCCTTATCAGATATATGGTTTGCAAATATTTTTTTTCCCACTTTGTAGATTGTCTTTTCACTTTGTTGATGCTTTCTTTTGCTGTGCAGAAACTTTTATAGTCCCACTTGTTTATTTTGATTTTGTTGCTTGTACTTTAGGTGTCATATCCAAAAAATCATTACCAAGACCCATCTCAAGGAGCTTTATTCCTATGTTTTCTTCTAGGAGTTTCATGGTTTTAGGTCTTAAAATTAAATCTTTCATCGATTTTTGAGCTAATTTTTGTGAGTCGTGTACAATATGGGTCCACTTTCATTCTTTTACATGTAAATATTCAATTATCCCAGCACCATTTATTGGAGAGACTGTCTTTTCTCCATTGAGTATTCTTGGCTCCCTTGTCAAATATTAGTTGACTGTATATGCTTGGGTTTATTTCTGGGCTCTCAATTTTGTTCCATTGGTCCATTTTTCAGTATGCCAGTACCACACTGTTTGGACGACTGTAGCTTTATAGTATAGGTTGGAATCAAGAATTATGATATCTCCTGCTTTCTTCTTCTTTCTCAGGATTTCTTTAGCTATTCAGGGTCTTTTGTGGTTCCACCCAAATTTAGGAGTGTTTTTTCTACTTCCATAAAAAATACCATTGGAGTCTCAATAGGGGTTGCATTGAATCAATAGATGGCTTTTGGGAGTATTGACATTTAACAATATTATTTCTTCCAATCCATGAACATGGATATCTTTCCATTTATTTGTGTCTTCATCAATTTCTTTCATCAATGTCTTGCAGTTGTCAGGCTAGAAATCTTTCACCTCCTAAGTTAAATTTATTCCTAAATATTTTATTACGTTTGATGCTATTATAAATGGATCAATTTCTTTTTCAGAAGATTTGTTGTTAGTGTATAGAAATACTACTGATTTTCATACATTAATTTTGTATCCGCAACTTTACTGAATTCATTGAGTAGGTCTAACAGTTTTTGATTGAGTCTTTAGGATTTTCTATATATAAAATTATGTCATTTGTAAATGGAGACAATTTTACTTCTTCTTTTCCAATTCTGATAACTTTTATTTCTTTTTCTTCCCTGATTGTTCTAGGTGGAACTTCTAGTACAATAGGAGTGATGGGAGTGGATGCACTTGTCTTGCTCCTAATCTTAGAGGAAAAGATTTGAACCTTTCACCACTGAGCATGATGTTAGTTGTAGGCTTGTCATATTTGGCCTTTATTATATTGAGATGTATTCCTTCTGTGCCTAATTTGTTAAGCATTTTTATCATTGATCGACATTGAATTTTGTTGAATGCTCTCCTTGCTTCTATTTAGATCATCATATGATTCTTTTTTATTCTATTAATGTGATATATCACATTAATTGATGTATGTATGTTGACCCATCCTTGCATCCCAGGGATAAATGTACTTGATTGTGGTGAATGATCCTTTTAATGTGCTGCTGAATTCTTTTTGCTAGTTTTTGATTGAGAATTTTTGCATCTCAGGAATATTGGCCAGTAGTTTTCTTTTCTGGTAGTGTCCTTTTCTGGTATCAGGATAATTCTGGCCTTGTAAAATGAGTTTGAGACTATTCCGTTCTCATCAATGTTTTGGAAGAGTTTAAGAAGGATTGGTGTCAATTCTTTAAATGTTTGGTAAAATTTACCAGTGACACGATCTGGTCCTAGATTTTTCTTTGCTGCGAGATTTTGGATTACTGACTCGATCTTTTTACTAGTATTGGTCTATTCAGATTTTCTATTTCTTCCTGATTCAGTCTTGGTAAGTTGCGTGTTTTAAAGAATTTTTCCATTTCTTCCAGGTTGTCCAGTTTGTTGGTGTATAGTTGTTCCTGGTAGCCTCTTATGATCCTGTCAATTTCTATGTTATCAGTTGTAATGTCTTCTTTTTCATTTAGAATTGTGTTAATTTGGATCCTTTCCTTTGTTCCTTGGTTAGTCTAGCTCAGGGTTTGTCAAAAACTTTTCAAAGAACTAATCCTTAGTTTGGTTAATCTTTTCTATTGTTTTTCTGTTCTCTATTTCATTTATATCTGCTCTAATCTTTATTATTTTCCTTCTTCTGATAACTTTAGGCTCAGTTTGCTCTTCTTTTTCTAGATCCTTAAGGTGTAGTGTTAGGTTGCTTATTTTGGATCTTTCTTATTTCTTAATGTAGGCATTTATTGCTATAAAATTCTCTCTTAGAACTGCTTTTGCTGCATCCCACAGGTTCTGGTATGTTATGTTTCCATATTCATTTGTCTCAAGGAACTTTTTTATTTCCCCTTTAGTCTTCCCTTTGATCCATTGATTGGTTGTTCAGGAGAGAGTTGTTTAATTTCCATGTGTTCGTGAATTTTCCAGTTTTCCTCTTGTTATTGATTTCTAGTTTCATACCATTGTGGTCAGGGAAGATACTTGGTATAATTTCAATCTTCTTGAATTTTCGAAGACTTGTTTTATGGCCTAACATATGGTCTATCCTAGAAAATGTTCCATGTGCCCTTGAGAAGAATGTGTATCCTGTTGTTATTGGATAGAATGTTCTATATATGACTGTTAGGTCCATTTGGTCTATAGTGTTCAAATCCACTGTTTCCTTATTGATTCTCTGCCTGGATGACCTATCTGTTGTTGAGAGTGGGGTATTAAAGTCCCCAACTATTATTGTATTGCTGTTTATTTCTCCTTTTAGCTCTTTTATTTTTTGCTTTATACATTTAGGTGCTCCAATGTTAGGCACATAAATATTTATCGTTATTATATCTTCTTGATGTATTGACCACTTTAGCATTATATATGACCTTCTTTGTCTTCTTTTTACTATTTTTAGTTTAAAATCTATTTTGTGTGATCTAAATATAGCTACTCCTGGTATTTTTGGTTACCATTTGCTTGAAAAGTCTTTTTCCATCCCTTCACTCTCAGTCTATGTGTGTCTTAAAGGCTAAAGTGAATCACCTGTAGGCAACATTTTTTTGGATCTTGTTTTTTAATCCATTCAGGCATTCTGTGTCTTTTAATTGGAGAATTTAATCCACTTACTTTTAAAGTAGTTATTGATAAGTAAGGATTTACTATTGTCATTTTGTTATTGTTTTCTGGTTGTTGTGTAGCTGTGTTCTTTTTTGTTTCTTCTCCTGCTGTTTTTTGTGTGTTTTGATGCCTTTTGGTATCAGTGTAATTTGACTTCTTTATTGTGTTCTTTTGTGTGATTACTGCAGGATTTTCCCTTGTGGTTGGCAAGAAGCTTACATATAATATCTTAAACATATAACATCCTATTTTAAACTAACAACTCAACTTCAACAGAATTTGTAAACTTTACACCTTTTTTCTTCTTTTTGCTGAGGAAGATTAGCCCTGAGCTAACATCAGTTGCCAATCCTCCCCTTTTTATTTTCGCTTGAGGAAGATTAGCCCTGAGCTAACATCTCTGCCAATCTTCCTCCACTTTATATATGGGTCGTCACCACAGCATGCCTGATGAGTGGTGTAGCTTCACACCCAGGATCCAAACCCATGAACCCAGGCCGCCAAAGCAGAGCATGCCAAACTTAACTACTATACCATGGAGCTGGTCCCTAATCTTTACACTTTTATTTCTCCTCCTCTTCACGTTTTAGGTTATTGCTGTTACAATTTATATTTTTTTATACCGTGAAACTAGCAACAGATTATTGTAGTTATGGTTATTTTTACTACATTCTTTTTTTTAAATTTTGAACTAGAGTTTCAAGTGAATTATGCACCACTATTACCATATTGCAGAATCTAATTATGACTATACATTTATCATTACCAGTAAAATTTACACTACCTTTTTATGTTTTAATAATGTTAATTAGCATTCTTTTACTTCCAACCAAAGAAGCGGAAGCATTTCTTGTAAGTTAGGTCTGGTGGTAATAAACTCCCTCAGCTTTTGTTTCTTCAGGAAAATCTTTATCCCTTCTTCTTTTTTTTCCTCCCTAAAGCCCCAGTACAAAGTTGTATATCCTAGTTGTAAGTCCTTCTAGTTCTTCTAGGTGGGATGGCATCACAGCATGGCCTGATGAGCAGTATGTAGATCTGTGCCCAGGATCCCAACTGAAGAACCCCAGGCCACCAAAGCAGAACATGTGAATTTGACCACTACTCCACCAGGCTGGCCCCAACTTCTTTCTTTCTGAAAGACAGCTTCACTGGGTATAGAATTCTTGCCTGACAATTATTTTCTCTCAATATTTTGAATATGTCATCTCACTCTCTCTTGGCCTGAAAAGTTGAGAAATCTGCCAGTGGTCTTATGGGGGTTCCTTTGTATGTAACTTCTCTTTTTCTCTTGCTGCTCTTAAAATTCCTTCTTTGTCTTCAACTTTTGACAACTTAATTATAATGTGTCCCAGTGTAGCCCTATTTGGGTTCAACATATTTGGGATTTTTTGGGCCTCATGGATCTGGATGTCAGTTTCTCTTCCCAGGGTTCAGAAAGTTTTTAGTCACTATTGCTTTAAACATATTTTCTGTCTTTTTCTCTTTCTCTTTGCCTTCTGGAATTTCCATAATGGAAAATTGTTTCTTTTAATTGTGTCCCATAATTCCTGTAGGCTTTCTTCACTCTTTCTTATTCTTTTTTCTTTTTGCTCTTCTGACTGGGTAATTTGCAGTGTTCTATCCTCTAGACTGCTGATTCTTTCTTCTGCATAGTTGAGTCTACTTTTGAAACTCTGCATTGAATTCTTCAGTTCAGTTAGTGTAGTTTCCAACTCTAGGATTCCTGTCTTGTTTTTTTTTTTGATGGGTGTTATTTCTCTGTTGAACTTCTCCTTTTGTTTATGTATTGTTTTCCTAATATATTTAGTTGCCTTTCTGTGTTTTCTTGTAGTTCACTAAACTTCCTTAAAAGGACTATTCTGAATTCTTTGTCTGACATTTCATAGATCGCCATTCCTTTAGCATCAGTTATTAGTTTTGTTGGTTTCCTTTGGTGGTGTTGTATTTACCGGATTTTTTGTGATCCATGATTCCTTACATTGGTATCTGCACATCTGAGTAATTGGGCTCCTCTTCCAGGCTTTACAAGTTTACTTTGGCAGAGACAGTTCATCATTCAGCTCAGTTTAGGTTTCTGAGTGTGTCTGCTGGTAAGGTCCTTGGGCAGGTGGGGCTTGCTATTATGGTTTATTTTGAAGCAAGGCAATGTTTGAGCTCTGAGGGTAGGGATGAGGTTATGCCACTTGCTGACAGTTGGATAGGACTTCTGGTTTGGTTTTCTACCCAAATGATGACATAGGATGAGCTCCATTGTTGTCTGGATTCTCTGGTCAGGCTTCCTAGATGGTCAGGACTGGGTATTATATTCAGTAGTAGATCAGACTATG
This sequence comes from Equus asinus, assembly GCF_041296235.1. Lineage (NCBI taxonomy): Eukaryota > Metazoa > Chordata > Mammalia > Perissodactyla > Equidae > Equus > Equus asinus. The sequence continues at coordinate 86,926,220 of NC_091793.1, read as the reverse complement.
AATTAGCTTCTTTGCCCTGGCAGGGCAGCAGGATGGGACCCGGGGCCTGTACGGAGCATCGTTTGGAGACTCAATTCACTCCAGTATGTGCACTGAATTCTCTGGTCAGGTGAGACCACCAGTTTACTCTGTAGATGGGGGAAGCCACAGGCAATGCTCTCTGTTCAAGTGCCTCTTTACATAAGGCTGTTGAATAGGCTATGCAGGTACCTGTGTGCTCTGGTTAGGATCCCTGGTCAGACAGGCTGAAGACTGTATTCAGTGATGAGTGGGACACGAATTAGATTGCCCGCCTGGATGCAGTGGGAGAAGCAGCTCTAAAGCTGGTAAAGCTCTTTGTTGTCTTAACTCAAGCCAACCCGCATCCCAAGTTCCCTGACTCACCAAGGCTATTGGCTTTGCTCTACAAACTGTCATCTCTGCCTACCTCTTGGCTCAAGTGTGCGTGCTGGGCTGCACAGTTTCTAGAAGTTGTCTCCAGCCCTTCTGGTCAAGTGGGGCTGGAAGGCACTCTCCATGGCAGATGGGGCTGTTACGCAGAACCTTGCCTATGCAGGGGCAAGCTAGGCTATACGGCCCGCAAAACTCATTTGAGGATCTGAATCAGGCAGATTTGCACCCTGCCAAGTTCCCTGGTCAGAGTGCGCCCCGGGCTTGGTTCTGCAAATGAACAAAGCCTGTGATTGGGATTACTACTTGGGCACTGCAGGTGTGAACAAGATCCATGTGCGGTTTTTGCAAGCTCCCCTTCTGTATCAGTCAGATTCCCAGTGGTTGAGCCCTACAGATTCCCCTGCATTCCCTGTGGTATGAGATCAGAGTAGGAGCTCCGACAAGCTGACTCACACTGCTGGGGAGGGGTGGGTAGCTGATTGTCCCCCTAGGGTTCTTTATTTCCACTGGAGGAGCCAGAGGCTGAGGGGAGATCTCTCCACGTGGTGTTGCACTGACTTGGGGGAGGGACAAGGTGGTTAACATGTAGCTGCTTCTCTTTAAGTTTTTCAATAAAAAATAAGCAAGGGATCTGAACAGACGTTTCTCCAAAGAAGATATACAAAAGGCCAAAGGTATATGAAAAGGTGCTCAACATCACTAATCATCAGCGAGGTGCAAATTAAAACCACAATGAGATATCACCTCATGCCTGTTGGATGGCCATCATAAAAGAGACAAGAGCTAACAAATGCTGGTGTGGATGTGGAGAAAAAGGAACCCTTGTGCATTGTTGGTGGGATCGTAAACTGGTACAGCCACCATGGAAGACAGTAGCCTCAAAAAATTAAAAATAGAACTACCATATGATCCAACAGTTCCACTTCTGGGAATATATCCAAAGGAAATGAAGACATTAACTTGAAAAGATAACTGCATCTCCATGTTCATAGCAGCATTATTTACAATAGTCAAGACGTGCAAGCAGCCTAAGAGTCCATGAATGGAGGAATGGATAAAGAAGTTGTGATATACATATACACAATGGACTATTATTCGATCGTAAAAAATGAGGAAATCCTACCATTTGTAATCTTGAAGGCATTATGCTAAGTGAAATAAGTGAGACCTAGAAAGACAAATACTGTACGATATCACTTATACGTGGAATAAAAAAAAGAAAAACCCAAAACAAAAAAAAACCCAAACTCCTCGAAAGAGAGATCAGAATTGTGCTTACCAGAGGTGTAGGGTGGGGGGAGAGGGATTAGAGGAAGGTGGACCAATGTACACACTTCCAGTTATAAGATAAATAAGTCCTAGGGAAGTGTTGTACAATATGATGACTGTAGTTGACACTGCTGTATGACATGTAAGAAAGTTGTTAAGAGAGTTAGTCCTAAGAATTCTCATCACAAGTAGAAAATTTTTTTCTTTTCTTTTTTTCTCTTTTTATTTTATGTGTATGAGATGATGGAAGTTAGCTGAACTGATCATAGTCATCATTTCACAATATGTGTAAATCAAACCGTCATGCTATATGCCTTAAACTTATACATTGATGTGTGTCAGTTATTTCTCAACAACACTGGGAAGAAAATAAACTCAGAATTTTTAATATGCCTCAGTTTATCTTTTAACATAAGCTCTAATTATATTCAGAAATCTGTGAGGCATTGATCAGTTGAACATTTCTAGACATGAAATTGGGAGCTATAGGTTCCAGTCCAAGCTTTCTCTACATGGTTATGCAATCAGCAGCGTGTTATTTGTCCTACTAAGTGAGCTTCAGTATCCCTGTTTATTAGAAACAAAAAAGGAAAACAATGCTTAACCTATCCATCTCACATACTTAATGTGAAAATATGAGAGATATTGAGTACATGAAAGTGCTTTGAAAGATTCAAAACAAATTGCAAAATTCAGACATTAAACTCAAATAAAGGTTTTTTGGGGTGGATGTTGACTGAGCAAAGTAGTTCCACTACAATGTTAACTGATGAGTTCAGTTAATAAAAGTAGGTGACTTGCCAAGAAATGGATTGATATTAATTATAAAAATTACATTATAATTAATGCACTCATTAATGATCTACAATCAATATCAATTGAAAGTTTATTATTTTAAGGAGAATGGACAATTAGCAGTTTGACACCATGAAAAAGAGCAAACCAACTGACTGATGGTACCCCATCAAGTTTAATTTTAATTTGTTTTAAAAGTATCTTCTTTAAGAGTGAGTTTAAATGCACATCACTCTTTCTCCTTTCAGAAAACGAATATATATGTTGTTTAAAAAGCATATCTGAACGACAAACAATGAAGTCTGGCATATGTAACAAGAAACGAGCACATCTTCTAAATGGGCTCAATGGTATGGCATAAAGTCTATTCTCTCGCAGTAATATAACTGGATTGCTCTTTAAATTAAGTGAATTTGTATGTCCGCTTTCTCTTAACAGAATCAGTTTTGATATACTCTTTGTTCGTGATGTTACGGGCTTCAGTCTAAGGGTTCTTTGTGTTAACTTTTTAAAGTTACATTACAAAGAGGTTTTAAGATTTCCCAACAGGCTTTTATTTAACCAAAGCTTTTGATCTCAAACCTGCTGGGGCCTAGTGAAATCCTTACCAATTCTCCAGTAACTCCGTATTGGAATTTGAAAAGACCCACCTGAAGAATTGAACTCCCAGTATGGTTTCAGCCATCCTTTAGATCACTCTATTCAAGCAGACAGCGAGGGGGTCTAGTGCCCCCTTTGTGATCTGCTAAGCAGCCTAAGGTGTCCTTTGCATAAGTTGTACTCCTGAGGAAATAAAAATCAGGAGGACAGACCTATATACCTTATTTCCTGCCATCTTCAGTTAAAGGGGGCTTGCAGGGAGTCTGCTTAACATCCTCTGCTACCTAAATACCTTTTGGACACGAGAACTCAATAAAAGAACTTCCATTGCATCCATTACCCTACTGTGGTGCATAACAAATTAGATTTAAAAGCCTACTTTTTTCCCTTACAGCTATTTCTATCATTTTCTTCAAAATTTCAATTTAGTGTCTAGTGACAGAATATTCTATAATATACTTTAAAACTCTATAATGCCAGTTATGCCAACTGAACATTTTTTCCAAAGAATTAGACTTATATTATTGTAGACAAATTGGAGTTTAAAAAATAAGGTAGAAAATTGATTACGTTTAAAACATGTTAAATATAAAACTATATAAAACAAATATTGTTTTTAGATAGCTCTTTTAAAATGTAAATGTGCATTAATTTTTTTACCTCAAATTACCATTTTTAGAAAAATTTCACTTTTGAAGTTGAAAAATGTCAATGCCACATATTAACCTATTTTGAGAAAGGGTGAAATAAAATTCTCAATTATATATTTAAATATTTTTATTTATTTCATTTAAACACTCCATTATGCAAAGACTTTAGGACACATAAACAATAGATGAGCATGGAAAGCAAATAAAACTTTGTAAAGAACACAATATTTGCTGCTGTACTTGAGAAGAACAGATTTGCCAATGGACCACTTTTCCTACGTAAATATTTATCTTAACCTTTCTATTAATGTGATGTGATTTCATTATTTAAAAAAAATTTTGAACTCCATCTTGATAAGTATAGATCAACTTACTCCTATGTTACTGTCATTGCATCAAATGTTATTATCCCTGACAAAGCCACAAATTAGCTTGATGCCAAAGAACTAGAAAAAATATGTAAGTATTTCCAGAAGCTGTAAAATATTTGCCATTCAGTGCTCACTGTTTGAGGACACATTCTCTCACACTATGCGTGTACCACCTATTACTAGACATTAGAGGCACTTCATGTCAGGATGGTTTCCCCCTCTTTGGGTACTGGTGTAACTACAGAAAAGTAGCCTGGAACAAGCTCAATGCTGAAGATGCAGTAGAGTTGTCAGGCAGTGGGTTCAATTTGGGTTTCAGAAATAATGTTACCATACCTATAGAACATGACATAATTGTTCCTTTTCTCGACTTAATGATTTTGTTACACATCTGATTGGTAGATATTTATGAGTAGCTGCCTGATGGAATATTATTTTCTGTAGTTAGTAATAACTGATTAGATGAAGATAAGATGCTATAAATTCTTTCTCTGGAGAAAAAGGACTTAAAGATTTGCAAAGCTGAGATTGATGGAAATTATGATAAAAATGGTTTCTGAGTTTTATGGATAGTATAATACAAGTGTTATGTATGATATGTTGTGGTACAGTAATCCCCTGCTCCTTTGTAAAAAATTTATGCATTTTTCTGCATAGACAAAAGGGTTAATAAAGTATTTCTCATAATCCCCAATTTACTATCATTTACTCTTATTCATAGTGTAAACAGTTACAATTTGGGGGATGGTTACTCTGCAGTATCTATGAGTTTAAAAAATGTATCATCACCTTTGAATTAAAAATTCCAAAATATAGTCTTTAGAAATACCCACAAGTTTGGTACAGTTGCACTTACAAGGATGTTCACTAGTGCATCATGTGTCAGAATAAAAATTGCAATCAATCTAAATGTCTATCAACATGAGGTTGCTAATAAGGTATCAAACATCCATGGTAGCAGCACTGTCGTTGCATACTTACCAACTGCCAAGCAGTAACTCCTCATTCCACGTGGCCATGATTTCAGGGTAGGTGTTGTTAATTTCACATTTTATGGGTTTAGAAAGTGAAGTACAGAGATAGTAAGTAATTTGTCAAAGTCACAGAACTACTAATGGTGGAGCTAGGATTCAAACCCAACCAAGCCATTTGGTTGCAAAGCCCATGAACTTAACCCACTACTATAATACTCATATATATTCAAAGAATGAGTCAGTTTTAGACATCATGAAATGGAAAAGATGTCTAAGAAATATTAAATAAAATTTTGAAACACGAAGTGCAAAGAGGATGTATAGTATGTTGTCATTTGGTAAAAATCATATCCATATACATTAGAATATGGAGAGAAGAGTTTGAAGGAATATTCACCAGGCTGTTTACTTGAAATTTTCCGTGGGTAGGACCCTTATTTTCTACTTTGTATATTTCTGTATACAGAAATATTTTATAGATATGTATGATAAAAAATAATCTAGTTCTTTAATATATCAGCATATAATTCGGAGAATCAATAAAAATAATGAATTATTTTATCAACATATGCAGCATTATTTTCAAGATCTCGAGTGCTGGTAGTCAATTTGGCTTTTTAAAAAACCACAGAAATAAATTATATCATGTAGAATTTTCATACTGTGGACATTATCGGTCTGTTTTGGGGGAGGATGGTGTTCCATGATAAAGCAAGCTTAACACCAAGAGTTTTTCCTTGTGTAAGCAAGTTTTGCAAGTGACTTGTCTTGTAACCATTGAATAAAAGCCCTGCTTTGTCAATAGATTTATTCTTATTTTTATTTCACATTCTCTATATTAGAACACAAATATTTATTCTTATAATGTTTTTTAGGGAAGGAGGATTCTCAAAACCTTTCTGATATACTATAAAAACACTTACTAATTTTGCACTTATGACCTGCTTACACAGGCATACATTTCATCCAGGTTCCTAGGGATGGAACAAAATCTGTGCATTTTATTCTGAAGTTACAAATGATATTTGATACGCTACTGGGCTAAACACAGGGTTTGGGCTGGCAGTAGTCTTATTTCTTACATTTCAGCGCTGAAAAAAAAATCGGTCATGGGTAATGCTTTCAAAAATTCTCATCCAAAGCTTTGCTTAGGAATAGCATATGATTTTAAAAGGTAATAACATTCCCTGTAATCAAGGGTGAGTCAAGGAAAATGACATCTAAGAGAGTAAGTCAGCCAAACAAAAACTTGACCCAATACCAAGCTCTTTGTCAGAATCACAGCTGCTCCATCAGCCAATGAGATCTGAAAGGGATGCAGCCAGGAAGTCAGGTGCCGAGGCTGGAAAGACTCCATTCCAGATCCGTTGGCAGTTGGCCCTTCAGCTGCTATACAACCCCATGATGGGCCCAGGGGTATTGGAGCTGGTTTTGGACCACAGGAGGAGAGTGAAATGAAGTACAACCAATATCGTCAACAGCAAGCTTGTCAAGTTAGCACTGGTAATATATTCACGGGAAGATATATTGTTTTGCTCTTCAGGTTCTGTGGGGAAGGAGGGCCCCCAGAGAATGCATGTAGTAACTCTGAAAGCATATCTACCCCTCTGCTCATAGAAACTGGTTATGGTGGATCAGTTTTCTTTTAACCTTTCGATTCATTCAAGTAGCATGTTGTATTTACTAAGCAGGGTCTTGCAGAATATAGAGAAGTGAATACTAGGTTTAAAGGGGAGGTGTGGTTAGAAGGGATATGATACTCAGATTTTAAAAAGAAAATGGATTTTTGAATTTGGCATTATTAACAGAGAGCTGTCATGTTCCTTTCCTTCACTAGAGAAAATAAGTGACCTAAAATAGAAAATAAATGACCCTTGCTGTGATGAGCAACTCACTGTTTGTTTAGTGTCAAGAATGCTGCTAGCAGGGCCAGCCCCGTGGCCGAGTGGTTAAGTTCTCATGCTCCACTGCAGTGGCCCGGGTTTTGCTGGTTCGGATCCTGGGCGCAGACATGGTACTGCTCATCAAGCCATGCTGGGGCGGCATCCCACATGCCATGACTAAAAGGACCCACAACAAAAAATACACAACTATGGACCGGGGTGCTTTGGGGAGAAAAAGCAAAAATAAGATCTTAAAAAAAAAAAAAAGAATGCTGCTAACATTAAGAAAAAATTTGTAATCACCTCCCCAAAGAAACATGAATAAGCAGAGAACACATCTTTATGCAAGTCGTCTTATAACACCTTTGAAGCTAAGGAGTGTCCTGTTTCCATAAAGCAGGCATTTCATAAATGTTGAAAACTGAGTAAGACTTGCTGGATCTTGAGCTTGTCTTTGTTCAAGCTCACCCAGTGGTATGGCCTCCGGGTTTATATTATCACACTCTCACTTTGGTGCTGAGGCTTTGGATAAAATTTTATGAATATAAAAGTTTATGAAAATTTCCTTACTGAAAGTTTTCCTTATGAAAATTTTCCTTGTTGATAAACACATTAGTCCACTGTAGTGAACAGCACCAGTATGTTCTCGATAAATGCTTGCTAACTTTAATAGTATTCACTAGGAATTGTGAGACGTTATGGGGAGTAGGAAAGACATTATAAGGTCTTAACTTTTAATGGGAGATACAGAAGGAACAGGATAAATACAAATAAAATATAATAGAAATATATTAACATATGCATAACTTAAAAATTCATCATCTACACATACATAAAGAGGCGGCCAAAGGTTGTTGACTTTCCGACCTGGCTCAGAGGGAGGAGATGGACAGGTTTCATGATCACAGCTAACATTCGTTACGGCTAAGCACAATGTTAACTGCTTTAGATATATTGATTATCTCATTAAATTTTCACTACAACCTTAAAGTAGGTAACATTATTTTTGTTTTCAGATATGAAAACGAGGTCTCAAATTGTTAAAATAATTGCCCAAGGTTAGTAGGGAGGCAAGCCAAGGTCTGCAGCCAGAAAATCTAACTCAGTGGTCCCACATAAGGACATAGGCTATGATCTGAATATTTGTTTTGTGTCCTCCTCAAATGCATGTGTTGAAATCCTTATGCCTTATGTGATGGTATTAGGAGGTGGGGCCTTTGGATTAGGGCATAAGAGTGGAGCCCTCATGAAGGGGATTATTGCTCATATAAAAGAGACCCCAGAGAGCCCCGTATTCCCTTCCACTATGTGAGGACACGAGCGAGAAGACGGCTGTCTATGAACCAGGAAACGGGCCTTCACCAGAACACGACCCTGCTGGCACCCTGATCTCGGACATCCAGCCTCCAGAACTGTGAGAAATCAATGTCTGTTGTTTGTAGGTTACCCCATCTGTGGTATTTTGTTATGGTTGCCTGAACAGACTAAAACAACACACAGCAATATGGAAGAACAGTAATCTTACAGTCATAAGTCTTGGAGTTCTGGAGCAGTCACAGTCATAAGTCTGGAGTTCCGATATAATCACAGCTGCACATTTAGGACTCAGTTGAGAACTGAAACTGGCTGAGTGTGCTTCTAGAGATCTAGCTATCTTTTTGTCTCCTCAACAGCCAGTGTGTGTAGCTCCCTATTGTTGAATGTTGCTGTCCTCATGACCCTCTCTGACCCTGATGATACGTCTGCTTCTTCTCACTTGAACACTCTCTCTAGCCTCCTTTCTTAGGCTTCTGACCAGTTGAGACTTCCTTTGCCAAGGGCTGGCCCCATGGCCGAGTGGTTAAGTTCATGTGCTCCACTTCAGAGGCCCAGGGTTTCGCCGGTTCGGATCCTGGGCATGAACCTAGCGCCACTCATCAGACCATGCTGAGGTGGCATCCCACATAGCACAACCAGAAGGACCTACAACTAGAATATACAACTATGTACTGGGGGGCTTTGGGGAGAAGAAGAAAAAAGATTGGCAACAGATGTTAGATCAGGGCCAATCATAAAAAAAAAAAAAAAGAGTCTTTAAATAAAACTTCCTTGGCCAAGTGGTCTCTGCTCACTGCTTTCTTCCTTTGTAGATGCTTTTCAGTCTCTAAACCTCTCTCCTCGCAATGGCCTTCCCTCATGTCTCAAATTCATGTGCCTCTGAGACTGGCTCAAAACACTGGTACTCAGCCTTTTGTTAAATATGAGTCTAGATGTTGCTGTGAAGATATTTTTTTTTAGATGTGATTAACATTTAAATCAGTAGACTTTGAGTAAAGCAGATTACTCTCCACAATGTGGGTCGCCCTTATCCAAACAGTTGAAAGCCTTAAGAGGAAAGACTGTGGGCTCCCTAGAAAGAAGGACTTCTGGCTCTAGACTGCCTTCATACTCAAGATGCACCATTAACTTTTATCTGGGTCTCTAGCCTGTTGCTTGCCCTGCAGATCTTAAACTTGCTAGCCCCACAATCACATGAGCCAATTTCTTAAAATGAAGCCCTCTCTTTCTATGTGTATATATATATATATATATACATCCCCTTGGTTTTGTTTCTCTGGAGAACCCTGACTAATAGACCGGGGTTGTAGGTTCATAAAGATATGGGCTCTGGTAAGAAAAAGCATTGTTTCAATATAATCAGAGATGATAAGAAGGGAAGCTGACTAGTTGATCTGAGAAATGAGTGACAAGACTAAGAATACCTTAAATAAATAAACATGAGATGGCTTTGAATTGGCACATGGAATATCAGACAGTCAATTATAAGAAAAGTTCCATTATATCTAAAACTAGTGCTTCCAATGATATAAAAAACAAGTAGAGTGGCTTAGTATAATTTCAGCTAGAGAAAAGGATGGGAAACTTAGCTTTATTCAGCATCTACTGGATGTCAGGCCCTTTATGGACATGAAATTTTCACTAAATTATTTAATTTCACAATATTTAATTATCACAACATAATTTAATTTATCACATTTAATTATCACAATATCCTGCCGAGTGGGACCCTGAGATTTAAGGAGATCTGGTAACCTGCCAGTGGTTACTCAGAAAGCAAGTGATGGCCTCTCTTCTTGACTATGGATATCCCAACCAAGTCACTCACTGCTTGCTTAATGGACTGAACTTGCCTTCGTCTCAGGCCTGCTGAGCATATTATACCCTTGGTGTGGACACTTGCCCCTGCTTCGTGCTTCCTCGTCATCTAAATTGCAGCTTGAATGTTCTCTTTAGGGACTCAGTATCTGCTCTCCCCCGGCCTGAATCAGGACCACTCGTTACAGCTCTCCAAGCTCTCAGCATCTTCTTCCTAGCACATGAAATATGTGTTTATGTGCAATCATTTCTTTAACTCAGTCTTCCATGCTAGACTGTAAGTTGCATGAGGATAAGAACTGCATCTATTTTGTTCCTCATCTTGTCTCCAGGGCCTACTGTAGTACATAGAAGGGGGCAGTGACTCAATAAATGTATATTGAATAAAGTAATTTGAATGAATTTGAAACCAAGTTTGTCTGAGGCCATAGTTCATGCTCTCTTCCATGATATCACATGGCTTTCTGATTCTTTTGACTAAACAGTTACAGGTTTCTGACTTTCTAAACAATAAATAGGAAAGCACCTGGCCTCCTGTCCCGACTCCTGCCCCAATCCAAACTCTGCCGAGAAAGAAGCCCATTCTTTAGGCAGCACATCAATGTCATTTCACTGTCAATGACGTTCGCTATCTCCAGGCACCAAACCTTAGAATGAGATTTGTATTTTGTCTCCCTCCATTTTAGCCCAGCAACCCAAGTTTTAAAACATATATATACAAAATGTGTGACAGTAGTATTTTGATCCATGCTAAAAGTTGTAAAGGAATTATTAAAGCAGGAGCCTCAGATATATCTTTGCATAAATATTGATCAGTCCAAGAAAAATCAGAAACATGCAGATATAGAGAAATATCCTCAATGAAACTAGGTAAGAACACTGGCTGAACTTGTGTCTTGCAGCCATTCCAACTAAATGTATCAAAACCAGAGTAACATACTGATTATGAATGTTACGTAAATCTATTATGTTTTATAGGAAACAAAATATTCAGACTATTCAACCTCAGATTGCATCTTAGTGACATGGTTTTTTAATGCCTTAATTCTGCAGGAGCTGTTGACTCTCCAGCAGGAAGAAGTAAGCTAAAAGTCAAAGGGCATAAAATCAAAGATTTATTTGTCCTGCCTATGTACTAGTTTCTCAGATTTTGGAAGATTTAGTCATCAGATGTTTTACCACACTTGTTGTAACATTGGCTTCAAACCTGTCAGTTAACCTTGGTGAGTATGCATTTATTGAAGGTTCAGTTTTAAGTTTGTACAATCAGTATCTTGGTACCTGAGTGTGTGTGTGTGTGTGTATTTTTAAAATTCCTGTAACAAATTTATTATATCTTACATTGTGCAAAGTTCAGATAGGATTCAAAATTTGACTTTTCTGAACTCATATTTTAATCTGTCTAGTCTTACAGCTCATCACTAATGCTAATTAGGGACTCTGCACACACACACAATTAAGCCTTAATAGATAATTCTTTTTCAGTTAAGAATGTGCTCAGCTAGAAGTTATGGAAAACCGAAAGCTTGGCTTAAACAAATAGAGGTTTCATTATTTCCTTTAACAAAATGTCTGGAGGGAGGTAGCTGCTGGCCTTGGGTCAATAGTTCAACAATGTCAGGACAAATGTCAATTCAGTTCTCTTGGTTCTTTCCTCAGCTCTGTTGCCTCATGGTTGCAAGATGGTTGTACACGTCTAGACATCAAGAAAGCAAAGCTTTCCCAGAAAACTGTATTAGCTTTCCAACTATGTCTTACTGGATAGATCTATGTCATATGGCCTTTTTTTGCATCAAGGGAATCAGGAAAGGATTGAAATGGGCATATTGCTAACCTGATCAAAATTGGTATTTTTTTTTTGGTGAGGAAGAAGGGAAAGAATGGCTACTGGAAAGTCAGTTAATGGTCCCTGCCACAGACTCCTTTGAAAACAACCCTTTTTCTGATTAATAGCCATACTAAAATTGGTCAAGTCCTGTTGTCCAGGTGCAGGGAATTTATGAGGGTGTGAGAAGGGAGACCCTAGAGTGCCTCCTCCGTGTCACTACCTCAAAGCATCGTGGTCTTTTGTTTGTTGAAAGAAATCTTAGCACTCACTTGGTGCTTACCTGAAGCGTATCTCCCACAGTTACTATGGTGTCAGTCACGTTCCTACCACTTTGACCACAAATTTCTTCTTTATTTCTGAAGCAGAGAATTTTATCCTTTCTTTAAAATTCAACTATGTATTAGATCTTTTGTTATATTTCATCCAGCATTTCCACAAGTTAGCCGAGAAAGAGTTGTTTGCATTACTTCTGCTTGTCGTGTTGCTAAAAACAAGAATCCCATTATTATTATTAATTTATTAATTTATCAAAACACTGCTGCCATTCTTACTATTCTTGCCATTTCCATGCCATTTTAAGAAGAGAATCATATGGCTGCTGGAATTAAATTCTCAAATAATCTGAGTTACAACTTTTCCATATTGTTTTTACATGACTGATTCCCATATTTAGGTTATGCTTATTATATAGAGATAGAAAAAATAATTTATACAGATTTATATGTCACATACTGTTTTGAATTCCTTTAGGCAAAATAATATCAGGATTTTATCTATAGAGTTCTTAAATATTAATTTATTTTTTCTCCATTCCTTTGAGATTTCCATTTTAATTTTAACAGCTTTTCCCCCCTCCACTCCTATTATAATCCCAAAAGAAGGAAAATATGAGAGGAAGATACTGAAAGAATTTGTGAGAAATAACAAAAAGAAAACAATATTATGTAATAAATTGGCAGTAAGGAAGGAAATAAAAAATTAAAGAGTATAAATTTTCCGGAGCAGAGAAAATAAGATAATAATACCCCAAAGAACATGACTGAAGAAGCTATGGGTCAATGAAAAGAGGAAAGGGTGAGAAAGAGCTGGGATGGACAAAGTATAAAGTGTTGTGGGTGAAGAGAAGAGAAAAAGAACAAACGTCATTGATGCCTGCTTTGTGCTGGACAGAACATGAGGCACTTTTATGCATATCTAATAGGTAGCATCAACAAATGCATGAACTGTGAATGATTATTTTATTTGGTAAATCAATTAAATAACTCATCCAAGATCTGAAAAGTTAGTAAAAACCGGAGTCAAAATTCACACCCAAATCTGTGTGTCTTCACCAAAAACTGGGGTAGGATTGGAAAGGTCACTCTGCACCCTCTGTGTGGAACATGGGACAGATGCCTCTGCTTCTTTCTTCTTTTCTTTGCCAGCTAATTACAGCTCTGATTAGTACAGGACAAAGGAAAATGCACAGAAGAGAAGCCTGAGAAGGTTGAGACGGAAATGGCTGGGAGAAAGGAAGATGATTCGTTTATAAGGTCTTTGTCCTCCAGAAATGTAACAGGCCTCTGAGGAGTAGAAACTCAATGTCTGTGGGGACAGCTTGGGCCTTCAAGAAAGTGTCACCCAGAGGTGAACAGGAACAGAAGAGCTGAAGCATTCTCAGACCTCCCTACCTCAGCAAGCCAAACAAGAGCCATAAAAGGTCTTCAATTCTTCCTCCTCTCCATTCACACTATTATACCGCCTGTCCAATATTGCCTTTTAAAACCAGGCCTCCTTCAAGAGCAGTGAATTAACCAGCCAGCATTTCTTAAGCATCTGTACAACACATAGGATTCCATGTCATTCCTGTTTAAGACTCAGTACAATTTAAATAGGGTATGCTTCGTTATTTATCCCCCAAAACCTTCCAAAAACCAAAACAGTATTATACAGCAGTTTAAAAACTGAACGAATACTATTTTTCCACTGATGACACTGAATATCAGGTCTCCATGTTGCTAGTAGTAGAATGAAAGTCATGTCAGATATATGGTGAGGTGGGTGAACTTACCTTGTCATTAAAGTTCAAAAAATCAGAAGCCCTTTTCTTTAAAAAAAAAAAAAAAATTAAAGAAAATTCTTGCTAATTTTTTATCACCATTTCCATCATGTGGATTTTTTTTCAGAGATGGAAATAAAGATCAGTTTTAATCCCCAAATTCTAGTTTAGTATCATCTTAGATCAACTCGTGATAAACCCATCATTTAAAATTGTTTGTTCTAATCAGAGACAAGTTTGCAGTTTTCATTCAAGAATGATTGTTTTTTTGGGGTCTTTCTTAGGTGCCTGTGGAGCGTGCTCCCCATTTCAGAGCGAGGGTCGAACTCCCTCTGCAAATCTTAAATTGCCCACGCTTTTGAACTCCCTCTCTCTTTTAAAGCTACCTAGGTTAAAAATTAAGCCCCTACAGTGAAGGGCACCTGTATTTGCTCACCCTATTATGCAGCTATACTGAAATGCTTTACAGCTGTCTAAATTAGCATAATTAAATCCACATCAATTAAAAAGCTCAATCACCTCTCTCCCCTTCACATGTAGATGGTGACATTTGTCTAAGGTGGGAAGTAACAAAAGAACTTTTTGACAGTTGAAGATCTGGCTGAAAAGGAGGGTAATAGGATTGGTCTATTGTCCTGGGTTCACCTTAAGACTGGGAGCGGTGGTCAATGAGAGCTGTTCGGCCAAAGTAGTAGGCAGTTTGCATTTCAATGCTGCTGGCAGCAGGGCCGGCCATTAGAGATGTGCATTTTACAACGGGCCTCTCCTGCTATTGCTCTTTATCCCCAGTAATGAGGGTAAACAAAGCACCATTATGACTTTGGGGTAGTGGTTGTTTTTAAACTGGAGAAGCCTGGTGACCTCAGGATAGTGACAAGACGACACTGTGTGGTGCTGGCAAAGAAAATTCCTGGAGATGGAAACTGACGTGGGGTCCAGGGGTTAATTTCTGGAACAGACAAATTTGCATACAAATGAAAAATGATGGGATTTCCGTTCTCCTAAATTTTCAATGTCATCAGCATCAAACAGCGACCCGTGCTCGCTTGCTGTTTGAAGAATATTCATTACTTTAGAAGGAGGGGCATCTTGTTTGGTGTTCAACTCAATGCAGGTCAATGACTTAATTTGTGAAACTTCATCTGGAGGGTGAGTTTCCTGTGCATCTTTGTAAGTCTTCCAAATAAGGCCTGAATGATGGTTATTTTTATAGCCATAAACTTTTCTGAATAAGCATTGAGTGGCATGTGGTTGACTACTTTGAGCATTTACCTTTTTCACCCTCATGAGTTGTTTAACCACAGTTAGCTGACCTTTCCCTCTCATAATATTGCAGAGGATGACAACTTGGTCTATGTTAAAAATTACCGAATACAAGACACGGGATATGACAATACTTATTCATTTCCCCAAAGCACATGATATTTCTTCATTCCTATTCTGACTTTTAGTTATTTGCTTTTAAAAAAACTATTTAAAGTTTTCATTTTTATTTTTTTAGAGTAGTTTTAGGTTTGTACAGAGTTCCCATAGACCCATTATCAACAGCCCCATCAGAGTGGTGCATTGATGAACTTAACACATAATAATCACCCAAAGTCCATACTTTACCTTAGGGTTCACTCTTGGTGTTGTATATTCTATGGTTTGGACAAATGTACAGTGACATATAGTCATCATTACAGAATCATGTATCATTATAGTGTAGGGGAGGAAGATATTTCCTCTTCCCAAATGGGGGTTCGTCTGACCGGAGAACGAATTAAATTCACATGAGACAGAATAGCAAGAGAAAATTAAACAAAGCTTTATGAGGAACCATGGCCCGGGGCCTTTCTTTCCAAAGGAAGAAAGGGCACCGAAGAAGTGGGGTGCACAGAGTGGTTATATACCCCCAAACAGGGTGTTTCACATGTGATTGAAATGTCCCTCCCACAATAGTCACAAGATCGCCCTGTCGGCACTTGATGGACACAGCAGGTAGTGGTCTGCTATCTCGGTGGGCGTAGCAGGAGGCAAGTCGATGAGCGCAGCAATCAGTTCCTAGCCTAAGGAAAGATGCTTAATCCTTAAAGAAATGCCACCGTTGGGAGGGGGAGGGAAGTCAGTTACAGGAGGTTACCAGAGAAGCACAATAAAATGCAGATTTAAGTCCTTGCCTTTGGTATTGATTAAGAGTTTCTAGAGAGAAGGTCATCTCCTTTCTTCTTCCTGGTACAGAGAGGCAGGCACCTTTTATAGATAGAGATTTACCTTACAAATGTAAATGTGTCCTAACAAGGGGCAAGTTCCATTCCTCAGAGCCTCCTTCCCTGTCCCAGTTTATCAAAAGCAATCAGCCTCAAATAATCCTGATGCCAAAGAGACATATCTTGGGGTGGCCAATTTCAGGTCCCTACAATAGTATCATACAGTATTATCTATATATGGTGTCATATAGTTTCTTTGCCTTAAAAATCCTCGGTCCTCTGCTTATTCCTCCCTCCCTCCTGTCCCTGGCCCCTGGCAACCACTTTTTACTGTCTCTATAGTTTTGCCTTTTTCAGAACGTCATATAGTTGGAATCATTCAGTGGGTAGCCTTTTCAGATTGGCTTCTCTCACTTAGTAATATGCACTGAAGTTTCCTTCATGTCTTTTCGTGGCTTGATAGCTCAAGTGTTTTTAGTGCTGAACAATATTCCATTATCTGGATGGATACCACAGTATACCACAGTATATTTACCCATTCACTTACTGAAGGACATTTTGGTTGCTTTCATTATATGCTTTTTTTTGTGTGTGTGTGTGTGTGTGAGGAAGATTGACCCTGAGCAGCATCTGTTGCCAAACTTCCTCTATTTTATGTGGGACACCACCACAGCATGGCTTGACCGGTGGTGCTAGGTCCACACTCAGGATCTGAACTTGCAAACCCAAGGCCACCAAAGCTGACTTTGAGAACTTAACCATTATGCCACAGGGCCAGACCCCATTATCTGCTTTTTTGATGACACAATTCATACCTGCTCATTTTTATAATGTAAGAAAAAATACAAGTATGCAGAAATAAGAAAATAAAAATTATTCAGAGCTCTGGTTCCCAGAGATGAGTGCTAGGTAATGTCTCACGGTACTTCCTTCCTCACCCCTTTTTCCATGCTCTATTATTTTGAAACTGTCTCCTTCTTAGTAAGGCTGCCCTCAAGGAAATCCTGCTGGCGGTACCTTCTTTTTTTTTTTTTTTTTTCCATATACATATATATTTTTTCAAGTAATTTTGTTGAGATCGTACTGGTTTATAACATTGTGTAATTTTGGGTGTACCTGATTATCTATCAATTTCTCAATACACTTCATTGTGCTCACCCCCAGTAGTCTAATTTTTATCCATCACCCTACATAGGTGCCCCTTTATCCCTATCGCCCATCCCCCTGGTGGCACCTTCTTATGAGGTGGAATCTCTCTCCCCTCTCCACTGTACGACTAATGACCAAGAAGACCCTGAGTAGCTTCCTGAAACTCCTCATTCTTCCTTCTTCTAAAATACAGATTCCTCTAGATGCAGCTTCTAGAGGCTGCAGCAAATTAGTGACTGTCAAAGTATATCAAAATTCTTTAAATTTTACGACAATATTGAAAGGGTGACATTTGTGTAATGAAACAAAAAGTATTCCCCTCACTTCCTCAGCTCTTCAGAGCTGCAGGAAGCCTTGGCGGGCATGCCTTACTCTCCGGGCCCTTCCGATTTGCCTGCAGCTTCTGTGGGGAAGGGTTCAGGATGCTTTTGGGTCATTGAATGCTCTTCAACACTTTACTTCTCTCTCATGTGTGAGATGCCTCCTTGGCAGTTTATCATTTTCCCCCCTCTCTCTGAACTGGTAGTAACAAATAAAAGAAACATGCATATACTTTAGAAATCTTACGAAAGGAGAAGTTCCAATTTTCAGGGTATGAAATGATTAAGAAATTCCTTAAAGAAATAGCATTAAGGCAGCTGAATTGCTGCAATATATAAATTATAAAGGCAATATAATAACGTACACAGGAATAAAATGTATTATGTTATTACAGAACTTCACATGTATCTATAGTCTGGTCACCTATATGTCTGGGACAATAAGTACCTTTAACGTACATGTGAGTTCATCAGAAATACTTTTAAGTTTTCCACCAATTAACATTTTTTTATTGTAATTATGACTTGCCAAAGTGGAATTTTGAGTCAATAAACAAAATGACTCAAAATCCAGATGTCCTTTTTAGACAAGGAGTTTTACACTGATTTCACCTAACCTCATGTCGCAACTATCACAAAGACATAATTAGAAAGTTTGGTACAATATTTAGCCCTGGCCGCTGTGTGATGGAATTGTTTGACTGCTGAGTGACTGCAGCTCGTTTGCATCCCAGTGTGCAGCGAAAGGCAGACTTCAAAGAAAATATTATATCTCCCAACTCCAGCTCCTGAGTGTCTTGAAAGTGTAATACAGCAAGGCTTAACCCTCCCTGCGGCGCAAAGGGCATCGTGACACTGAAACTCCTGTTACGTCACTATTGAAACACTGGTTTGCAAAGAGTTCTTATTAGATAAATATAGTTAATGCCTTAAAAGGCAGGAGGAAAATACACTCAAGTCATAGGAAAAAATGTGGGGGAGAAAAGTCTTTAAAGTTGGACAGTATGTGTTGACAAAATTTGGAGATTTTAAAACATGTATCTACACATTTATTTTATAAATTGTACATAAGACTGGCTCCTTTTCCAGTGCAAAATCAAATATTTAGATTTGCAAAAACCTATGGAAGCCAGATTTTAGACAAAAAGGGATTTTTTTGTCAGACTGTCAGTCTCTGAATTTCATCACAATCTGTTCAGCTGTTTTTGTTGCAGGCAGGCGTAAAACGTACTGGGTAAGTGTGTGTTTGTGTTTATTATTAAAATGGGGATGCTAAATCCTGCTTTCTAACAGTCATCCCATTCTTTCAGCCTGTGTCGGCCACAGGGAAGCAGACTCACGAAGAACACGTATGAAAGTCATACACGGAACAGGAGGGAGAGAGGGCACAATGGCAGCAAACGCCGATGACCAGCTCCTCTTTGCAAAATACAGTTGTAATCTTTTTAATAAAATGACCCTGGCATTTTGCCTCAATAACTTTTCCTGTACCTATATGTATGGTTCTTGCCTTGAAGAGGGATGGGGAAATGATTTGCTGGTGGCAGATCTAAATGTTTTATTTAATTCTCACGAATCCTTTATCTCATCCTCTACACTAATCTAAAAATAATAACTTGGGCGGACAGTTTCAACATCCTTTAATGCACATGTATGATTATATGCAAAGATTGCCTAAGAGAATATTAAAGATAGAACTTGAACCTCCAGTAGGTGGGACATTATATTAAAGGACAAACAAACAAACACCACATCTTACATAATTGCATGTCTATCTTGATATAGAGTCACACCTAGCAGAAATGACATTTGAGATGATTATACCATTCATAAGTAAAGCTCTTTACAAAAGGAGGATAATACAGTTGTGCCTAATCACAATTGACTATGACAGACTGAAGATTGGTCTATTTTCATATTTTAAAGATGTAGAGAAGAAATTTTACCTCCAGCTGAGTGTATTAGTCTGCTCAGGCTGCTGTAACAAAATACCACAGACGGAGCGGCTTGAATAACAGAAGTTTATTTTCTCACAGTTCTGGAGGCTGGAAGGCCAAGATCAAGATGCCAGTAGGTTTGGATTCTGGTGAAGCCTTTCTTCTTGGCCTGCGGACAGCACCTTCTTGCCGTGTTATCACATGGACTTTCTTCTCTGCATGAATGGAGAGAGACTCTCTGGTGTCTCTCCCTCTTCTTATAAGGACACCAGTCCTACTGGATTAGGGCCCTACCCTTAGAACCTCATTTAACCTTAATTACCTCCTTAAAGGCCTCCATCTCCAAATACATCCACTTTGGGTGCTAGGGCTTCAACCTGTGAATTTGGCAGGGACACAATTCAGTCTATAACACTGAGATAACACGCAGGCTCCCTTTGCATCTGGCTGGCTTTAAACCTAGCATAAGACTAGTCCCCACATTCTGCTCAGAACTTCTGATTTGCAGTTTTATATGCATCTGATTAGTAACACATGGGAAAAATGGATGCTGTTGCTCCATAAATGTGATTTGGTAGACAAATTGTTTCTAAACATAAGGTCTTTGGAAAAAAAAATAGTTAAAGGAATTCTTGGTGATTGAAAAAGGTTGGGAGTCATTAGAGAGAACATTACCTGCTTGAGGAGGTGAATTCAACTAAGAAGTCTCTTAAGATCACTTCTGGTTTTCAGACATAAGAGACTGAATTCAGTCATATTCATAATACAATTTCATCCCCAAGAATGTAGAATTATGTGGTATTAAGAACCTATTGAAATATAGCAACATAGTCTTCCTTCCAAATTTTTAAAGAAGTGAATATTGCTGCTAGATTTACAAAGAATAATAAAATTTCCTGGCCTAATTGTGTACCTGTGGCAGAACTGGCTGGCTGGATCCTCGTCAATCCAATTTCCTTTTTCTGGGCACACAGGGGACTCCATTTCCCAACTTCCTTTAGGTTGGGTCATGTGATTAAGTCCTGGCCAATTGGAAGTGGATGGAAGTGATGGACAATGCTTCTAGGACTGGCCAGAAAACCATCTCTGTGATCTTTCATGAGTTCTTTTCTCCTTTGGAAGTAACAATGGAGGCCATGTGTTGAAGTCATATGATGCAAAGAGCCTGGATCCCATAGTGACCACTTGAAAGAGGCATCCAGAAAAACTCTGACTTTTTGGAAATAAGAAATAAATTTTATTATGTTAATCTACTGAGATTTGGGGATTGTTTGTTACAGCAGCTAGCATTAATTTTCCTTACTAATATGATATCAAGGAAAATTTCAAAAATTAGAGACAGGAGACTAAGTTTTATTTTTTGAAATATATCTATATAGTATATCTATAATATATATCTATATATATATCTAGAATATATATCTAGAAATGCTAGACAAAAATACAGAATTTCTAATTGTTTTAAGAAATCAAATGAATATAGTTGCTATCCTTGCATCTTTTATCTCCATCACCGGCAAGATTCTGGCCAGCATCTCTCTGAATTGATTATTAATTATTATTTTTCACTAGGAACAGCCACAAATCACAATAGGGCATTAGGCTTTAACCTGTTCCCATCTTTGATACTACAGAACACTGGGAAGCACTTTTTAAACATGGATTTAAAAGTCCTGGTCAGATGTCACCTGCACTTTCCTTTTTCCTCTAAAATACATCCTGGTGAGAATTTGTATCATCTGGATTCCATTTGTCTGGCAAAACCACTGTGTAGCTCAGGGATTGCAAGTAGGTTGCATCTGGTACGTCTACTCTGAACAGCTCGTAGTAGCTGCCAAGACACTGTGCCGTGAAGGACTTGGAGATGGAGCCTGAGATCATTGGAATTATCTTTCTCTGCCAAGGACAGAGTGTGGAGTGGAGGTGCGTGTGTCCTATACTTGCCATCATTGGCTTACGCTGTGTTTCTAAATATTATGTTTCTACATATCCATCTGTCTACCTCAGCTAGACTTCAGTCTTGTTGAAAATGTTAAAACCCCCGTGTAAGGCCGTACACTCATCCCAGTAGTGACTGTTTGATCATGCAATGGTGTATTTGCCATTTTTGGAACTGTGTTCACTTAGGTCAGACTCACTCTAATCTGTCTGACTCATCTCCAATTATCTGTGAAAATGGCACTGGATAAGATCTGGTGTGTAGAGTCATAAGCTGGCACAGACATACTAATAGATTCTGTGCCTTCTATTAGATGACGGTAAGTGCTGGGAAGAGAGTGCCATCAAATATTGTTGATGGGAGTGTACACTGCAATAAATTTTCTGTAGTACAATCTAGTATCATGTATCAAAATGTAAAATATATCTACACTTTGACACAGTAATTGTACTTTTTGGACTTTACTCTAAAAACATAAATGGACATTTACATACAATGATACCAATGGTAGCCTTGTTTTTAGTAGCAATATCTATCACTAAAGGATCAGTTAAAGAAGTTATGGCATATTCATATAATAGAACACTGTACAGCATTTGAATAAGAGAAAGTAGACCAGTGTGGAATGACAAGCTGTCCATGGTAGAACGTAAAGTGAAGAAGGCAGGTTGCAGAACAATATGCGTAACATAACGTTAACTTATCTAATATACAGTTTATAGAGTAGTGCATATGATATTGTTCTATCTAGTTTATTTACAAAAGCCTTCTATGACAAAAATATACTGGAAGTACATATCCCACGTGTTAAAAGAAGGTACATCTGGGATAGGACAGAAGCAAGGGGAAAGGCATGATCGAGATAGCTCTCTACATTATATACTTCTGTATTGTTCAATTTTTTTCAATTAGCACGTATTACCTTTTTATCAGCAAAAGCAGAATTTTATTTTGAGCAGAATTTTTAAAAAGCACTAAAAGGGGCTGGGCCAGTGGTGTAATGGTTAAGTTCATGTGCTCTGCTTCAGTGGTCCAGGGTTTGCCGGTTTGGATCCTGGGTGCGGACCTACACGTGGCTCAAGTCATGCTGTGGCTGCATCCTACATACAAAATAGAGGAGGATTGGTACAGATGTTAGCTCAGAGATAATCTTCCTCCAGAAAAAAGAGGAATGTTGGCAACAGATGTTAGCTCAGGGCCAACCTTCCTCACACACACACACACACACACACACAAAGCATTCAAAGCTGATAATTCCTGTATTTTCTTAAAGGTAAAATAAAAATCCTAAATACAACATTATGCACCCCTATGTTCATTGCTGCATTATTCACAATAGCCAAGACATGGAAGCAACCCAAGTGCCCATTAACTGATGATTGGATAAAGAAGATGTGGTATATATATACAATGGAATACTACTCAGCCATAAAAAAGACAAAATCATCCCATTTGCAGCAATATGCATGGAGCTGGAGGGTATTATGTTAAGTGGAATAAGCCAGACAGAGAAAGACAAATACCACATGATTTCACTCTTAAATGGAAGATAAACACTCAGACAAAGAGAACAGTTCAGTGGTTACCAGAGGAAGGGAGCTGGGGGTGGGCATAGGGGGTGCAGGGGAGCAATTATATGGTGTCGGACAAGAAATAATGCACAGCTGAAATTCACAATGTTGTAAACTATCACGAACTCAATAAAAAAAATGCTAAGTATAACAATTCAAAACTCCTCTAGAAGATGCATATGTGTTCTGATGTGCGTAATATATTTTAAAGTTTAGCCACAACTATGAAAAGATAATCAATCTAAAGAAAATGGAAACAATAATGGCTTGCTTTGGGAAGTCTGATTTTAAGTGCAAATTTTTATGGAAGTCTACTGTTTCTGGAGAATAATAAATGATATATTAAATGCCTGGAAAATACAGTAAAAAGCAGAGAATCCAATCAAGAAGGTCAGTATGTGTAGCGGGTGGCACAGCTGTTGATGTTTACTTGCCTAGAATCCATTCCCCCTTCTTATAGTATAGAAGATTAATTCCAGTTGCTTGCCATTTTTAGGGACTCATTGTGCCCTGCCCTATCCTGGTCACTGGGTAAGCATGGGACCTAAGCTATGCCCCTGTCTTTCTTCTAAGAATTGTACTTTCAAACACAATTACACAGAGAGTAGTTGCAGCTTCCTGGATCCCCAAGACTCTACTTTTGTTTTGGTTTGTTTTGTTATATTTGTTTGTTTACTTTATTTTCCGAGACTTATTCATTCATTCAATAAGTATTTATTTAGGTGCCAAGTACTGTGCAAAATAGTTAAATGTCCCTACCCTAATGTTCTACTTAAGACCATAATAAATATAAATCAGCAAACACAAAGCATGTGACACAATGATAAGTGCTACAGAGAAAAAATAAAGGAGGGCAGGAAGAAGGGATGCATCCCTATTGGGGTGGGATCGAAAGTTTAAATAGCAGGTGAAGGAAGATCTCACTGAGAAGGTGAAGTGTGAAAAAAAAAAACTGGAAGGGTAAGAGTGAGCTGCATTGTGACCTGGGGAAAGATCTGCAGATGCAAAGGGCTGAGGTGGGATTGTGCCGTGGTTTTCAAGGAATGTGTGAGTGGAACAGAGGGAAGGGGGACATGGTGGTAGAGGGTGGGATCAGAGTGGTCTAGGGAACAAGAGCAGATCATGTAGGGCCTCCTTGGTCAGAGTAAAGATATTGGCTTTGCCCCTGAATGAAACGGGAGCCATAAAAAGGTTTAAGTAGAAGAGTGAACTTACTTGACCTACATTTAAACAGGATCTCTCTCTATGAGGTTGGCAATCCCCTGAGGAAGGGCAAGGGCAGAAGCCTGGGGACCAGTTAGGAGGCTCCTGCATTCATCCAGGTGAGGGATGGAGGTGGCTTGGGAGACGGTGGCAGACCTTGAGGTAATGAGAAACAGTGGGATTCTGGGAATGTTCTGTTCAACTTTTCCTTTGATTCCTTCCAATAAATTATTTTTCCCCCTAAAATTAGACACTTTGGATTTTTGTTCCAAGAACCCTAACAGATTTAGAGTGTCCATAAATAATAAGAAAAAGAAGAACCTTTCACTAACTCTGTGATCTTGGGTAAATTAACCTGTCTGCACCTCATTCTTCATCTGTAAAATAGTGAGTTAATAATAAGTTGAACCATATGAAATTGTCATTTTTGTGGGTCAAAAATGGCCCAGTACTGACAATTTCATAAGGCTCACCTTTAGAACCCACCATATTGGTTGTTGTGAGGATTAAATGAGCTAACACATGTAAAACACTTAGAGTGGTGCCTACTACATTGTAAGAATGAAATAAGTGTGAGCTATTACTGCTTTTATTATCTATGCTTTACATTTCCAACATTCTTTCACATTTCATTTTCTAATCTAGTCCTGTGACAGCCTCTTGGGATAAGCAGGGCAGGCAACATCACCCACATGTTCAAAAGAGCTTTCCCCAGCACTTTAAAAGATGTCTGTTCACACATAATGCCATTTGATTCTCAAAACAATCCCATGTGGTAGGTAGCACATGTATTCAAATCTGCTTTGCTTATTTAAATTAACTAATGAAATAGAAAATAAGTAATTTGTACGTGTTGATTTTTTTCCCCAATAGATAGGGATAAAATTGTTATGTTGCCCTGACATGGATATTTTAATTGATGAGATCCACAAAAGCAAAGTTTGGAGCTCTTGATCTTGAGGATGCAGCTCAATGATCACGTCCTTGAGAAATCCTGTGATTCCAGGGGGCAGACTCTGGCGCTGTGTCCTCCAGGCTCTGTGGCTCTTTGCTCATATCTGTTAGTGTAAAGAGATGTTTTGTGATCAGTTCACGTAGTATTGCAATCTTTCTGTTCATGTGCCTTCTCTCTTTCACTTTGATTCCTTATTTATCTCTGATTTCTCCACACCTAGCATCATAGCAGGCACAAAGGTACTGCCTCATAAATGGTTAAAAAATTAATGAGGAACCAAGCAAAGGAATGAATTGATGATTATTCTCTCTGTTTTATTCATTAGAAGACCAAAGCCCTGATAGTGAAGTGGATTGCCCAAGTTCACACAACTACTGACCGAATAAGCCAGGAGTCAAGTCCAGATTGCACAAAACCATGTCCAGAACGCCATCAAATGTGGCATAAAGCTTCAGACCAAAATGAAGCAGTAGGTGTGCTCAGCCTTGAATGTGCCCACCGGACGAAAACCTACCCCAGATGGCATATCCAATTTAATCAACATCACCTGTGAGCCAAACTGAACAGTAAATGTTAAGACAGGATCACTAATAATGGGGACCTGGAATGTAGCCAGAATTAAAACAATGATCTGCTTAACAATCCCTCTGGGCTGGATGCATGTGGAGAACGGATAAATGCTGGATATCGAAACAGCTGTTCTATGGCAAACTGAAATGGGGCAATCATAGACAGCAAAGGGAGA
Organism: Equus asinus; assembly: GCF_041296235.1. Classification (NCBI taxonomy): domain Eukaryota; kingdom Metazoa; phylum Chordata; class Mammalia; order Perissodactyla; family Equidae; genus Equus; species Equus asinus. The sequence goes on along the minus strand of NC_091793.1, from coordinate 86,900,276 downwards.
AGAAACACTTGAAAGTTGTCTTAAATAAAGTAGTGCTTTAAATAGTGTGTGACCTGGCTGTGGCCTTTTAGAAGCAACCATCACATACAAACCACCCTGGCATGCATTTCTAGACAATGAGGTAGCTTTTGGTGAGCAAAGCCTATGGAATTATAAAAGGCAGTGACAACTGGTAACCATCAGTCCCCAGTACACATAGACAATATGGGTCCAAACATCAGCTTGGAATATGGAGGCCAGTGCTCCAAATGAAAATTCCATATTACCACCTCTTGGACACTGCCTCCTAAACGTGACCATTTTCTGTGAACTCTTTGTAGGTATTGTATAAACTACCCTGTTTTTCATATCCTGTCTATTATCTATCATTTTAAGATTATAATTATGTAGTGTCTTCTCATCAGAATCACAAATTGCCTTAGATCAGAAGCTAAAGTTGATGTTCAAAATATTTAACAGCAGACACCAGCACAGAGCGACCAGAACAGCAGCTTGACGCCGTCCTGGCTTGCACCAGCTATTGTCTCCATTCTTTTGTGTTGTTGCCCCCACACTGCGAAGCGTAGTAGGACTGTATACACACTGTCTTCTCAGAAAGGACTTCTTGACTGATTGACTCCCCAAGTTCATTTTTGTGTTTATCTGTCAAATGGGGACATCCTATATCAGTGTGTAAATTATCATCCATACAACTGTATTAAAATAAGCATGCCAATTACAGACCTAGGACTCAAAAATAAGCAGCGAACCAAGGAAGAAACCGGTTGTTCAAGAAAAATTTACTGTATTCAGGTTATTTTAAGATATATACTTTCCATCACTGTGCTATATTTAGGAATATAGGGCTAAAGAGAATATTGTGCTTACTTTCCAGGAGCATAAAGGTTAGTACAAATACAAGTTTACCACTGCTACTTTCAACTATAATATGACCAAATATATGACCATATAATATGACATTTGCTCAGTATAATTATTGTAAATTCAGTAAAACGATTATAACAAGATCACTATAGGGTTGGTAAGTGTTAAATTTCACGTATGAAGACATTGGACCATCTCATCCAGACCTCCCGGTATGGGAATTCCTATCACAGCTTCCCTGAGAGGAGGCCAGCAGCTTTGTTGGACCACGCAGAGGACTGGGGTGAGGAGCCATTGTCTCATAAGGGAAGCTACATGTTTTTAAGAGAATGAACTTTCATGTTTTAAAAAAGCACTTTGCAAGATGTACTACAGCTGTGGATTTCCCCGCATGCCCTTCTCTAACTTACTCATTGAGAACTTAGGTAGACTGGATCTTAAGATATAGGAGGTTTTCACTTGTAACCAAGATGTCTTCTGATTTTCAGCCTTAGATATAAATGAGTTATCAAATGGGACTTTCACTCAATCTCCGTAGCCCTATGGTAACACGATGAAAGGGAATTTATACAGTGGGAAGACTTCAGGGAAACAGGAAAATTTTCATCCATTTCCCCTTGTCCTTACTTAGCTGGGTCATTTGATTCCAGTCGGTAAATTATTCATCAACCAGTTCATTTAGCTTTTAACAAAAACTTTTAGTATCCCTTAGCCATCTTGACGTGGGCAAACATTGGCTGGGTATCTACTAGACTCTGATGCTCCAGAAGGCTAGATCCAGGGCTACATAGATACCATTTCAACCCTCCAGGACCTTAGAGTCAAATCAAGAGAGCGGACATGTAAGTAAACAAGAGCAACACAAAGTTATCAACCCTTGAGAAAATGCAGGAGCAGGAATCAGTGGGCGCCACAGAAAAAGGGGTGGTCAGCTCCTCTTCAATCTACACTGGCTTCCAGATAACCATGTTCAATGAGAGAAGAAAATACCTAAACATATTTTTTCCCTGTGAGACAGCTTTCTCTGGGACATATCCTACCAACGCTTCTTGTGTGTAGACTGTTTAATTACTACGTAGCTTTCTGATGGCTATTGTAGGATTCATACTGATGGTTGGAATACATTCCTGAAGAACTATATCTACTGGATTTCAGACAATTAATAAGGTCCCAAAAGGTAAACTTTTGATAACCGACTATGTTAGTATAACGTAGCAGCTTACGTATAGCTTTGGGACTATTTCTGATGTATGTATATGTATATCTATATATATTCATGGAGAGGCGCCTTGTAATTTGAAGAAAATATGAGTGATGAGATGAGAGTGATCACAAATGCTTTCTACCACCACCACATTCCAGATTATTCGTTTTGAGCCTGGTCTCTGCGATAGCTTCTAGGTGACCAAAATAATTCTATTGTCTCTCTGACGTTGCTTGGTGTTGCTACCAATTAAGCTCCAACTGTAAAGCAGCCTTATAAGAGCATGGCAGTGTCACATTACAGAGAACAGATGTGAAAAGAAAGGTTCACTAACTTGAAGCAACTTACATAGAATGAACATTCAGGTGTGTCTGTGACCACAGGAGGAGAAGGAGAAATTGTATTTTCCACAATTGAATGATACCAAGGACAGGCTCTTTTCTTTATACGCCAGCAGAGAAATTTTGTTAGCAGTATTCTGTGAACAAAACACTTAAGAGAATGTATGTATACAATAGTTTAAAAAAAAAGGGTTCCTGACACAGATGCCAATTTGGTGGGGCATATGGAACATTTACACTTGCCTTTTTCTTTCTTTCTTGCTACAGCTGGTGCTGATTTAGTATGTGAAATTTTACTAGCAGGAGTGCTAATCAAGACGGAGATTCTGTAAGGATTTAGTCATTTATGTGGGGGAAACTACGGGTATCATTAAAAAGTAGAAGATCATCTTATGGAAAAGCATTATCGTTATCAACCTCATTTTTAAACTAAACAGACACGATGGTACTGTAAGTATCACTTTAGCAGCCGAAAAAGTCAGAATGTTTTCCAGATAATGTTCCAAGAGGATTGCACCCACAGTTTCAAGTTGTGGCAGAGGCACGTTAAAGTTTGGTCGTGTCAGAGTAATGCAGCGGGTGAGCTATTTCACAGTGAGTGGTTTGACTTTTCTGGGTAGTGGTTCAGCAAAACTGCTTTTTGGAAACATTAGTTTTTTTAAGGAACAAAATTTAATTGTCATGATTTAGAAGGTGAATGCATTTTCCTGAATGATTTGGGGGGAGCTGGGGGAAAGGGAGAAGTGGGCGGGCTTTGATTTTTCCCTTATACTTTTGAATAAAGAGTTTTGCAATATGAGGCCAAATTTCATGTCATCATCCCACTGATCATACAGGAGTTGAGAGAAAAATCAAATGATCAAAAAATCTTTCCCAAATGGCAACAAGAGGATTGCTGGTACATTAAATATGTTGTACAGGTGGCCCGGTGGAGTTGGAGACCTGAGCGGCAGCTACGAGACATCTGCCGCCTGAGGAAACATGCAATGTGGCGGAGCGGTGTTTGTAGCTCCCGGTGGAAGGGAGCCAGCTGCCCAGGGCTTCGCTTCTACAGATGAACAGAGAGTCTCGTTGGCGCTTCAGACGAAGCGATACATCCTCCCACTCTCCTCTCCAAGAGAATTTAAAGGACAAGGGGGGCCTGCCTGCTAGATGTCGTTGGGCAAGTTGGGGATCATCTTTCTAATATTCCAAGAGCTTTGTCTGGCAGTATGACAACAAGCACAAGCCTGCAAGCAAACCATTTTAAGGTTATTTTCATGTTGAATTTCTATGACTCATTGCAACTTATTTATCATTTTCATGATTCATGCCGTGTGTCCTCAGAAGAGATACTTGAAAAGTTTGCTAGAATGTAAGCAACAAAATATTTTATTTTAAAATAATTAACGTTTATAAATGTTTTAGATGGTTGGTTGGTTTTAGAATATTTTGATGTAAACACGGCACCTTTAAAAGCAGAATACGTATTATAACTTATAAATAACTATTAGTAACTAATCAAAATTCATTTATTGAACATTACCACACACTAACCACTACGTTAAAAGCAGAAGGGACAAAGGTGGTATAACACAATCTATAGCTTTTGCTCAGAATTTAGAATATTTAAAAATTAAGCTCTCTTGACTATTTTATTTACTCAGGCTTTAATAACATTTTTCCTATAAGCACAACCATTGGGGCTATTTGATTAAAAGTGGAAAAGTTGAAGACTTACCCTTAAATACATGAGGAGAAAAAGATGAGTAGATTTGTACTGCAGTGTTAAATTTTTAAACAACAAACACTAACTTCTTCTTCCTCTTTTCTCTTCCATCGAAAATCCTTCCATCTAAATGCCTAAGAAATGAAATTTCAAGAAAGAAAAGGAAAAGGCAGCTAGTTAATAGGCAGATATTTCGTTGCTTAAACACATGAGAGAGTACTAAAATTCTTTTTAAAAAGGCAAAAATTTAGACAGGTTAAAAAAAGTATGATTAGTCATTTGTTTACACACACAATTTAAACTCTAGTAGTTCCTAAGCACTAATAAGTTCCCTTTAAAAATTATGTTAGGCTATGGAGAAGGAAATAACTTTTATTTCTGAAATTGTACCTGATGCAAATCATTTGAGAATTTCCTCAGCGAGGACATCGTTTAGGTGGAAAACATTTGTGATAGGTCCTGAGGGGAAAACCCATTCTCTCCCCTTCAAACTACCTTAAATTGGCCCTTAATCACTTACTATGCTGTCGTACTTATAAGTAATAAGGAAAAATAAAATGTTGTCTTAGAAAAATAAACAGGTATTCGCTTTCTTTAAAAGACATCAGGTTAGTCCGCTGAAGCATAAATTAGAATGGTCTACAAACTGTTAACAGTGACAGCAAGCATATGGCAAATTTGAACTGTGTACAGGTCAGCTTTTACTTTTGCTTTCCAAATGTCTGTCAGTCATTGTTAGGATCTAAATACATGTGTTAATGGGTGGCATTCGACAATATGAAATCGTTCAGCAAATTCTTGGAGCAATTGAATTTTTTTGTCTTTGTCTCTCATATACCACCTTCCTTGATAACAATCTTACAAAATTTTACCCAGAAAGAACAAGCCCTTTGAAGAGTACTGTTGTCTTTTCTTTGTTCGGTAAGGAAAAGGTATGTAATCATACCGTGTGTGTGTGTGTGTGTGTGTGTACATACGTGGGCATGCATGTGTGTGTGTATTTATATGTACACATGGGTTGGGTTTCTCAAAGAACCAGTAAGTTGCTCAGATCGGTACATTTGCCAACATTATGACTGTTCCTGCTGCTGTAATTGTACCTTTCACTGTAGCAATAGAAAGCCATCTTTTAATTTCTCTTCTTCTACCACAGCATCCTTGATTTCTAAGGCCAATGATGTTTGTGGCACTGGAGACCAATGACAGTGTGATCATAGTGTTCTATTCTGCTAGAAATAGTAATAAGAGGAGCAAGCAAGTATAGCTGGCATGAAAAATGAAGTGGAATTCCTGGACAGATAGGAAGCAGGTTGTAGACAAAGATGTAGAAAAAGAAAAGAGAGAACAGAAGAGAAGATTTGAAATATGAGAATCTTGAAACTGGCAGACCACCAAATATCCAAAGAGATGAAGGCACTGAACTCATCAACTTTCTGAATATATATGAGAAGATGCATGAACCATAAGAAGCTGGAGCTGCCTTAATTTTAAAACACTTCCTTCAGAATGGCTCTTCCTTCCTTCAGTTCTGGGTCTGAAGAGCTTATGGAGTAAAATGTTGGAAGAGAGGAATGTTGCTCATTTCTCCAGGACCAGAAGAATTCTGATCACATTTAAAAAATCACTTGTCAAAATAAGAGCCTGAAAAAGTTGTTCCAACTCAATTGAAATACCACAACAAAAAGTGGTCTTGACTCAGTCTAAGAAGGATATGTTGGAGTCAACTTTATCTTCGCTCCAAGGGAACTATTGCTTCAGCCATTCGAAACAGACTGTTATCTTCACCATTGATTTTCTTATTAAGAATTTGCTCATTGGTGTTAAGCTTTGTGCATTTCCAAAATACTTTTGCATGTGTATCTCATAAACTGAGGCATTCAGATTAGGTTTTTTAAAATCTTCATATTACAAATTTAAAAGGGAAACATCTTTAGAACATTATTAAAATCTCAGATATGAAAATAGCTGGAAGCAATTCAATCAAATTCCCAAGATATCATGTTCTTGGTTTCCCCAAATATTGAAGGTTAATTCTGTTTTCCTTGTGGATTGGGAATGTATCTTAGTGACAACGATTCCTGGCACATGGTTGTCACTCATAAATGTATGTTAAACTAAACCTAATATTCTCATTACAATGAAGTCAGATAGAAATAGATTTTAATTCTAAATCTGTCACTTAATTGCTTTCTTAGCGTATGTTCCTCATATTTAAAATCAGGAAAAGTGATTCTTATCCTGCACTGCTTCAGTGGTATGCTGGTAAATGTCTACCAACTTGACCATCCCTCCCTGCCCCCGAAAAAGGACCTAGTGTGGAGCTTTTACTGGTTTTCATGATGTAAATACTCCACCATGGATAATTTCAAGCTACCAAGATGACATCACTGAATGCTGAGTTGGGAAGAGGTCTGAATAATCAACTCTTGTGAGTTAATAGGAGCCAGCTCCACACACCACTGCATGGCCTTAAATTTATGGCTTGCTTTCATAGAATTGCTCTTCTGTGTTCCAGTAATTTATAACACTAAGGATCTCTTAAGAAATAGTAGTTTAGCAGATGCTGTTGGTGCCATGCTGTTGGAACCCTTTCGTGCTGTGATGTATCCATTTCCTAGCTGCTGTGAGTGTAAGCGTATTACCATTCATAGCTGTCCCTTTCTCTGGAGAATTGCCCTTGACCAGGAGGTGCCTCAGCCAGGAAGGGTGCACAATGACCTCCAACTCTGCCCCTCCAGCAATGGACTGTGGACATTCACTGTCTGACACAGGGTTAGAAAAGTGTAGTCCTTTTGCCTCAAGCTGTGACAAACTCTGTGGTACAGTTGTGTTCCAGAACTTCTTATGGGAACCGACTAAAGCCAAGACCACATCCTTCCTTGTTCCTTCGCCTGCCCTCTCTCAGCCCCATTCTTTTAAGAGCACTCACTCAATAAATAACCTGAACAAGAATCCCTTTCTTAGGCTCTTCTAGGGAACCTAACCTAAGACAGTTGAAAGCAGAACTGGTCTTAGGAAGCAACTGTAAGGATGGAATTCTGAAGTTGGATTCCTTGTTGGCTAGAAGGCAGGCAATGTACACTCCTCCACTGGTGGCTGGGGGAATATTGATCATCCCAGTTATAGTGTGGCAGTGCCATGGCTAAGACTTTCACGTGTGATGAACTGGATGGAGTGCAAGTAGAAGGATGTAATACTTGCTGGAATGTTTCAGGTATTTCAGAGATTTAGGGAAAATAGTAACTGTAAGGACTGTGGAATTGGATGGCTATGGCTAAGTGCTGTTCATTCAGAGAAGAGAGAAAATGACAGACTCAGATCCATTAATCAACAACTTAAAGCAAAGTGTTAGTCATAAGGCCTCCTTGTAAGCGTTTGAGATTCTCATCTTCTGTAGCTGAAGGACAGACACAGCCAACAGTCAGACAACTGTTGGTCACCTTATATTTATTTGTAAAAGTGGCTAAATTTCAGAAAAGGCTGGAGTCTCCTGTGTCAAAGTTGGGCCCTGATAAGAAGTAAATGTGATCCTGAGACTTGGGCAGGGATTTCTGGCTAAATGAGCTTGAGAATCTCGAATCCACCAATTCCCCTGAAGCCTTTGGTTCTGTAGAAGCGGCTTACTCCTTGCTGGAAGATAGAGATTCTCCCCTTGCTCAAGACTGTGAAGAGGCATCAAACAAGACAGGTCCCTTAAAAGATAGTGTTTTCCCTTCTCAGTTCTTCCCTCATCTCCCCTCTTGGCCTCAGACCTGTAACTATGGCCAAACCTCAGCACAGACTGACTGGGAAAAGCGTAGAAATGTGTAGGACTTAGTTAGCATGTTCCAGAAAGAAGCAGGAGAGTATATCTGGGAATGGACGATCAGGGAGTTGGATCAAGTGGAGGGGAGATAAAGCTGGTCAAGAATTTGCTGCTATGGGGCGTTCTTTCATGACACAGGATTTAATAGTCTGGCAAGGGCCTGAAGGACAGTTTTAATATGCTGTTGGGATTGTTTGGGAAGCTAAGTAAAAGCAATGGTCTACAATAAATGAAGCAGAAGTCCTAGAACTTCCATGGAGTCCTGTGGAAGAAACTCTGGAGGAAAGGATCCTAAGGCTCAGAGGAGGAGGCTGCCACAATAAGTCTGCCATATGAAGCTGAAAAACCTGTCATTAGGCCAATTCCTCACAAGGACCTGGAGGACATTCAGTTTACCAAGGAAATGGCTCTGCTTCTAGGGAAACTAAACAAAGACAGTTAAAGGCAGAAGTGGTCCTAAGGAAGCAACTGTAAGGATGAAATTCTGAAGTTGGATTCCTTGTTTGCTAGAAGGGAGGCAATGTGCATCCTAGTAGCAGTGGGGAAGATAGAATCCTTGACACTTAACTGTCAGAAGTCAGATGATACAATTACCATGATGAGTGACAACATCATAATGGCAAGCAGAAGAGACTGACCCACAGAAATCTATGCAGATGCCTATAGAACACTGTGTTCCTAGAGGCAAGATAGATGGGTATCCAATGACATCTTGCATTTCTTACCACTAGGAGAGAAGCGCAATATTTGGTAGGCCTTTTTGGGTTTGGAGGCAGCATATCTTGCACTTGGGAATACTATTGCAACTCATTGCTTGGATGACAGAGAAGGAGTCTAGCTTTGAGTAGGACTTAGGCACTGGTGCAAGCAGGCCTGCTCATTGGGCCAGTCACATGACAGATGTCATGGTACTAGAGATATCTGTAGAAGAGAAGGCATCATGTGGAGCCCCTGGCTAAGCCCAGTAGGCAAATCACAGAGAAGCCCCTAGGGTTTGGGAACAAGGCCAGATCATCTGCAGCAGAGAACTATATGTCATTTGAAAAGCAACTTCTGACATTCTGCTGGGCCCTGGTTGAAATTGAGCATCTAACCATGGGACAGTCAGTGACCGTGTAGCCAGAATTTCCCATCATGACTGAATATTGTTAGACCTTGGTACAGTAATATCCCTTGAGGAAACCAAGAAGCTACTTGAGGGTAATTGACTACATCAGACCAATTCTACTATGGAAAGGACAGTGTTTCATCTTGACTGGGATCCCCTTATACTCCAGATATGGGTTTGCCTTTTCTGCTTGAAGGTCCTTGGCCCCCACCATTAACTGAGGGTTCACTGAGTCTCTGATTTACTGATAGGCAATCCTACTAGCATTCCCTTGGACAAGGGACCACTTTGCAGCCAATGAGGTGTGGCAGTTGCTATTTTCTTGTGGAATATACTGGATGGCTTCGTGAAGGTACAAGTATAGCTGAGGGGCTAGCTTAGAGATGACACACTGAAGGAAGGGAGTGCCATCCTTTAGGATGTGCTTTACAACTGAAACTAAGACCATTATATGATACTTTGGCCTCAAAAGGTAAAATACATGGGTCTTGGGGAATTTAGCGATGGATGCAGGAGTGGTTCTCCTTCTCATCGCTCCTAGTAACCCACTTGGTGAATTTGTGCTTCCTGTCCACTGGGCTTTGTAGGTCTGGAGGCCCTGATTCTCAGATAAGGATGCTTCCCTCAGGGATCATAGTAAGACCCAATAAAGTCAAAGCCACAGCTGCTGTCACATCACTTTGGGCTCTCCTTATAATTGACTGTGGTTATCATAAAAAGGTAGGGTTGCTGCTACATAATGGGGAATATGTGTGCCTCTCCTGCCCATTGTAATTTGTACTTGTGAGGACCAAGTACATTAACCATGGCTTGAGGAGGACATGGAAATAGGTTCCAGAGATGAGGGCCTGGGCAAGCCACTAGGCAAGCCACCTGGCTCAGCCGGAGTGCTAACTGAAGGGTAGGAGAGTCTAAGATGTCTGAAAAAGATCTCTGAAAAGGGTGAGTGTCAGTTAGTGCCTCAGAGTCACCTGCTGCAGTGGGGGCTGTGATTTGTCCCACTAACCTTCCCCTTGTAAGTATTCCTGGAAATTCTGACCAACCAGAACCTCGAAGAAGCTGTGCCTCGATGGAAATACTTAGTCATCCATGGGAATTATAATGCCTAGTGTAAAGGATTTTACAGTCTCCTCTGTGCTGTGGTCTATGATTTTTGGTAGGCCTCTGACAAATTATTTTATCCAAATTTGGAATATATGAGTGTGCCCATGGGTGCCTGCATATGTGTGTCTGTATGTTTTAGACATGATGATGTTTGCAAACTTGATAACCATTCCATGATAATCAAGGTTGCTGGAGCAGGTCATGAATCATGCCAGCTGTCTCTCCTATAGATTAATGCTGTCCAACCTCAGTTGGACCCTCATTGCTGTTCAGCAGTCTTTTTGTCTCTGAGTTATTCCCTATTGTATTTCCCACGGCCACTATTCCATACCTTTTCCCTTCTTCTCAAGTCCAGAAAAATATCCCCGTACATTTCACACCAGCAGACGACCTCAGAAGATACGTTACAGTGATTGAAACTACCAGTCCAGGCTCTAACTTCTTAATCCTCACTTGGCTTCGGGGACATTGTTCTTTTGTGGGTCTCTCTGTCTTTCCATGGCTTACTCCTATTCCACCTCTCACACTTCAAATAGGGCTTCCCTACAGTACTCTTTGGTCATCACCATCATTCTAATAGTAGGCCAGAAACAGAACACATCAATATCTTCTCCTCTATTCGGTCAATTACATGTTCACAAGGTTTCTCTTTCAAATCTGCACTTGATTGGCATTGCCCAGGTTAGAACCTCATTTTTTCCCTCCTCGATAGCAGTAGCCATCAACATATCTCTTCTTTATGTCCACCAGAATGATCTTTCTAAAACATAGACTTGATCCATTTTCCCTACTCAGACTTTCTTTTAGTTTTTACTTTTGATTGTGAATAAAATGTTTTGTATTTTATTGTGAATACAATACTTTATATTGTGAAACATAGCATACTAGAGGAATGTGTATAATACATAAGTAGCGCTTAAAAAAATAATAAGATGAGGGCCAGCCCAGTGGTGCAGTGGTTAAGTGTGCACATTCCACTTCAGCTGCCCAGGGTTCACCAGTTCGCATCCCGGGTGCAGACATGGCACCGCTTGTCAAGCCATGCTGTGGTAGGCATCCCACATATAAAGTAGAGGAAGATGGGCACGGATGTTAGCTCAGGGCCAGTCTTCCTCAGCAAAAAGAGGAGGATTGGTGGCAGATGTTAGCTCAGGGCTAATCTTCCTAAACAAAATATAATAATAATTATAAGATGATCACTGGTCACAACTCAGCCTAAGAAATAAGAAAGTACCTTTGCTGTTGAAAGCCTATGTTTTATGAGTTCCTGGCCAATTGCATTGCCCTTCCTCTGCCCCAAAGGCAGCACTATCCTGAACTATGTTAGTTATTCCCTTGTCTTTTTTAAAGTTTACCATATATGTGTATATATTAGTCTATGTAGAGATGATATATGTATATATTTATATAAAAGATTTATTCTACGTTGTTTCATTTTGCCTGTTTTTGAACTTTATACGAAAGGAATCATAATGTATTCTTCTTCAACTTGATGTTTTCACTCATATTATGTTTCTTAGATCCATTTATGTTGATGCATATATCTGTAATTTCTTTCACTATTGCATAGTACTCCATTTCAAGAATGCATTCCAATTTTTTTTTTTAATTTTAATGTTGTTGGACATTTGGATTAATTTGTTATTACAGAAAAGTGTTACCATAATTGCTCTTCATAAGTTTTCTCACGTTCATGTATTCAAGAATTTCTCCAGGATGTATATCTAGAAGTGGTGGTGTTGGGTATGCACAAATTCTCCTTTACCAAGCAGTTCCAAATTATTTCTAGAGTAGTTTTGCCGATTTAGTCTACATCAGCAGTGTGTAAGAAGTATCTTTAGTTCACATATCACCAACACCTGACATTTTCAGACTTTTGAATTTTTGCCAGTCTCTTTGGACATGACATTGTATTTCATAGTAGTTTTAATATACGTTTCCTTGATTACTATTGACATTAAGAAATTTTTCCTATGTTTACTGTCCAATAATCTTCTGTGAAAAACTGTTCGTCATATCTCCTTCTCTTTTTTGTTTGCTGGAAAGATTTGCTTTGAGCTAACATCTGTTGCCAATCTTCCTCTCTCTTTTGTTTTCTTCCAAAGCCCCTGTACATTGTTGTGCATTCTAGTTGTAAGTCCCTCTGGTTCTTCTATGTGAGCTGCTGTCACAGCATGGCTACTAACAGATGGGTGTTGTGGTTCTGCGCCCGGGAACTGAACTTGGGCCGCCGAAGTGGAGTGTGCTGAACTTTTAACTACTAGGCCATCAGAGCTGGCTCTCTTCTTCCCATTTTTAATGGTCTGTTTGAATTTTTACTTTTAATTCATGGGATTTTGAAATTTATTCTGGACAGCAGCAATTCTTTATTGCTCTTTTCTTTTTTGGTTTATACTTTTTATTGGCTTAAAAATTATTTATTACCCTGAAGTGATAAATGTACTTTCCTATATTCTCTTTTAAAATTTTAAAGTCTTGCTTTTCCCATTTATGTTCTTGATCCATCTGGAATTGATTGTTTATATGGTTGAAGATACTACCATTTTTTCCCCCATATGGGTCATCAGTTGTATAAGCATAGTTTAATGATGAATTTATCCTTTTGTTACTGATTTGCAATGCTAGCTCTCTCATATATCAGGTTTCCATGTAGGTGTGTAGGTCTGACTCTGGAACCTCTGTCCTGTTCCATTGGTTCCATTGGTCCATAAGTTTATCTCCACACTAATACCACACTGTCTTAATTACTATATATTTGTAATAACTCTTGCTATCTGATAGGTCAAGTCCCTCTACTGGTTATTATTCTTTAAACAAAAATTTCTTCAGACTATTCTTCAATTGTATAGAAAAATTACTCATTTATAGCTCCATCCCCCATCCTTTAACATAGTTTTATAATTATTTTTTATGCATTTGTCTTCTACATAATGTAGGAAAATTAATGAGAAGTTATAAACCAAATGTGCATTACTACTTACTTTTATGTTTACTTATGTAGCTTCCTTTATGTTGCTCCTTATATCTTCATATGGTTTGGATTTATCGTCTACTGTCCTTTCATTTAGTCTAGAGGATTCCCTTTAGCATTTCTTATAGGGCAGGTCTAGTAGCGACAAACTCCCTCAGGTTTGTTTATCTGGTGATGTCTTAATTTCTCCTTCAGTTTCAAAGGATAGTTCTACTAGATTCTTGGTTGACAATTTTCTTTTCTCAGCACTCTAAATATTTAATCCCACTGCCATTTGGCCTCCATGATTTCTAAAGAGAAATCAGTTTGTAATCTTATTGAGGACCACTTGTATGTGATGAGTTGCTTCTCACTCTCTACTTTCAAGATTTTCTCTTCATCTTCATCTTTTGAAAATTTGGTTATGATGTGTCTCAGTGGGGAGCTCTTTGTGTTTATCATACTTAGAGTTTGTTGAGCTTCTTGGATGTGTAATTTCATGTCTTTCATCAAATTTAGGATTTTTTTTTTGCTATTTCTTCAAACATTCTTCAATTTCTTCAAATATTCTCTCTACTCCTCTCTCTCTTCACTCCCTCTAGGATAACCATTATGTGCAGGTAGTAGCTTGATATCCCACAGTCTCCTAGGCTCTGTTCATTTTCCTTCATTCTTTCTGCTTCTCATACTGGATAATTTCAATGGACTTATCTTTAAGTTTGCTAATTCTTCTACCTGCTTTAATCTGTTGTTGAATATGTCTAGTAAATTTTTCATGTCAGTTATTGTACTTTTCAGCTCCAAAATTTCGATTTGGTTCTTTTTTTATAATTTTTTTCTCTCTATTGATATCCTTTATTTTTTGAGATGTCATTTTTCTCATTTCCTTCAGTTCTTTGTCCATGTTTTCCTTTAGCTCTTTAAGCATATTTAAGACAGTTGATTTAAAGTCTTTGTCTAGTAGATCCAATGACTGGGCTTCTGCATTGACAATTTCTACTAATTTCTTTCTTTCTTTTTTTCCTGTAAATGGACTCTACTCTCTTGTTTCTTTTCATAATTTTTTGCTGAAACTCAGATGTTTTGAATATTAAAATGTAGCAACTGGAAATCAGATTATCCCTCTTCCTTGGGGTTCATTGTTGCTACGTGTTGTAGGTTGTTGTTGTTTGCTTGTTTAGTGACTTTTCTAACCTATCTTTTTAAACTCTCTATTTTTTTGTCATATGTAGCCACTGAAGTCTGTGTTCTATTAGTTTAGTGGTCAGCTTGTGTTTTGACAGAGTTACCTTAAATACCTGGAGCCACTAAAAGGAAACAAAAGAGAAAAAATTACTCTCTCAGTGTTTGCAGATTGGCTCTCTGCTGGAGTACCCCTTCAGTGCTTAGCCAGGCTATTTAAAACTCTGCCTTAGCCTTCATTTTCTACTGGCATGAAGATTGAAAGCTAGCCAGCCATGAAAGCTTAGATATTCTGAGGCCTTTTCTAGTATACATCCCACTTTGGGTGTGCATGCGGGTTTCTCAATTTCCTGGTATACATGGAAGTTGTTAAAAGCCGTATTCCCACATGTATCTCCTTTCCCAATCTCTTTCTTCCCAGACTTCACAATCTAGCTATTGCTTCTCCTAAGTATTTTCCCTTGCCCAAGCCCCAGCCAGTACTTATGCCTTTAAATTCTTCACGAAGGCTGCCTGGGAAGCCAACCCAGCCCTGGCAATGCTTCAAGTTGAGTTAAACAAAAGGAAACCTTTGTGTTGGTCCTTGAGGAAACTGCCAGACAGATGGAGACCCAAAACCACAATTCTTTGAGAATGTGGTCCATATTGGTCCCTCCGGTACTAACAACCTGCACTGGAGTGGGGGCTGATATCCTCGTGGCTACTGCAAATCTGGGGCATGGGGAATGGTAGGTGGGCATTATAAAATGCCACAGCACTCTCTTACTGCAAAACACCAGCTTCTCTCTTCATCAAGTCATCCCTTGGTTGTTGTAAGTTCTTGACTGGATTCCAGAGTTCCTCAAAAGTTTGTTCTGAGAATTTTTGCCAACTCAGTTGCTTTAGGAAGGCATGGAGCACTGTAGTCCCTCCTCTGCCATTTTTGGTGATGTCATTGCCCCTTTAGACTATTCTTGGCTCTTTGCTTTTCTGTATCCATTTGAGGATCAACTTGTTAAGTTCCATGGAAAACCTGTTTGGTTTTTTCCAATTAAACTTTTTATTTTGATATAATCATAGCTTTATACAGAAATAATACAGAGATTCCCATGCACCTTTCACTCACTTTTCCCCAATGGTAGCATCCTGCAAAAGTATAGTACAATATCACAACCAGGATATCAACATTGATATAGTCAAGATACAACATTCCATTACCACAAGGATCACTCATGTGGCACTTTTATAGCTGTACTCACTTCCCTCCTCCTTAATCTCTGATAACCATTAATCTGTTCTCCATTTCTATGATTTTGTCATTTCAAGAGTGGTATATAAATCGAATTATATAGTATGTTACTTTGGGGATTTTTTGTTCACTGAATGTAATTCTCTGGAGACTCATCAAAGTTGTTCTGTGTATCAAGAGTTTATTTTTGTTACTGAGTAGTATTTATTTCATGATATGGATGTACCATAGTTTGTTTAACATTCACTTATTGAAGGATATCTGTGTTGTTTCCAGTTTAGGGCTGTTACAAATAAAGCTATTATAAACAATTGTGTGCAGGCTTTTGTGTGAACAGGAGTATTGATTTCTCTGTTAAAAATGCCCAGTAGGGCAATTGCTGGATTGTATGGTAAATGCATATGCAGTTTCTTAAGAAGCTGCCAAATTGTTTTTCAGAGTGGGCAATGACTTTCCACTAGCTCCCTTTAGACACCACCCCAGTAGAGGCAGGGAGATGCCAAGTTACTGCCAAGTATGGATGGAATTCCAGCCTGCCCACATGATTTCCACTATAAGCACAGTGGGGAAATCTTGTCTAGCCAACATAATGAATGTCCTGGACTTTTCTGAAGGTCTACTTACCCTTTTCTGACACCAACCCAGCAGGATGCTGAGTACCTCATTATAGCCTGGCAAAAGTGAAAGTCCATGTTCCTAACTTGACCTTTGCTGGTGGGGTAGGGATGGAGTTACAGCTTTTTTCTGCATTGTTTGGCTGGAGTAGAGCCATTATTGTCTAAAAGTTTTCTGTCTTGCTAGGGTGCCCCCTTCTTTGTCCTTTGCTTGGAGAGAGTAGGCTCTCTATGGGGATTTTGGTCTGTGATCATTTTCATTTCTGGTTTGCTGGCTTATTCAGTTCCAAGTTTAGGATAGATGAACAAGAAGAAAACCCAAGGAGCTCACCACCATGTCATCCCTCAGGTAATGTGGTCTTGACCAGTTGGTCTTGTCTCCACCTCTCAGAGTCTTCTTATACTTGTTTATATATAATTTCTAGGGTTTTTGGTTATAATTGGAGCACT
Source organism: Equus asinus (assembly GCF_041296235.1). Lineage (NCBI taxonomy): Eukaryota > Metazoa > Chordata > Mammalia > Perissodactyla > Equidae > Equus > Equus asinus. The sequence goes on along the minus strand of NC_091793.1, from coordinate 86,883,718 downwards.
AGTGAACAGCATAACGACTCCATTTTACTGGAAGTGGAAGTCCTTCCCATTGGGGTTTTGATGTCAATTGCATTGAATCTAAAAATCAATTTGATGAAAATCAGCATCTTTATGATAGGAAGCCTGTTTATCCATGAACATAGTACATCTTTGCATCTAAAAAGCCTTTTAAGCCTTTTAGATTTCTTTCAATAAGCTTTTATGATTTTCTGCTTAAAGGTCTTATGTATTTTGCTGGATTTATTCCTTAGGTACTTTATATTTTTAGATGCTATTATAAATAGTATTTTAAAAATCACACTCCCTTATCTCACTTTGGGTTATTTATAGAATGCAACTGACTTTAGGTTTTACTTGTATATATTTTCTTCATTAAATTTTCTTGTACGTTCCATTAATTTGTCTTCAGAGTTTTTAAAAGGTACATAGTTATATTCTTCTTGAATTATATGTGTATTTTTTCCTTTTATTTCATTTCTTATAGTTTCTAGTCCTATTCCTTGTCTTATTGTAAGCACCTCCAGCACAATGCTGAATAGAAGTGATAGAAAGCAATTTTGTTACATTCTTGAGTTTAAAGATAATCTTTGTGATTGTTGCTCTAGGTGCTTTTGTAGACATTCTTTATTAGGTTAAAGAAGATTTCTTCCTTTCCTAGTTTGCTAAGAGTTTTATGCTGAATAGCTGTTGCATTATATTGAATACTTTTGCTGTATCTATTGGAGTAATTTTGATTTTTTTCCTTTATCTTTTAGTATAATGAAGTAATTTCATAATTTTCTAACATTGAATCAATTTTGCATATATGGAATAATTATGATTTGTTAATAACATATTATCTTTTTTCTATATCCCTGGATTTAGTTTGTTAATGTCATTTTTCATGTGAGATTAGCCCATAAATTTCTATTTCAAATTGACTCTATGCTTTTAGTATAAAGGATATGCTAGTCTCACCAAATGTGTTAGAGAGTATTTCCTTTTTTCTCTTCTCTCAGAGTGGAATAATCTTTTCCTTGACTGCCTAGTAGAATGCATCAAAAGAACTGCTTCAACAAGGTATTTCCTTTGGGAGAAACTTTAAATTACGTTTTCAGTTTCTTGAGAGGATTCTAAGGTAATTCAGATTTTCTAGGTCTTCATGAGCATGTTTGATTACAAATCTTTCTAGAAACTTGCCCATTTCACTGGTTCATTCAAGTTTACTGTAATAAAGTTGATATAATAGTCTCCTACCATCTTTTTAGTATGTGCTGTATCACTAATTGTCTCCCTTTCATTCCTCACATTGTGTGTTTTGCATTCTTCTCGTTTTTTTCTTGATTATTCTTCTCAGAGATTTGTTTCTTATTAGTCTCATCACAGAACTAACTTTCAGTTGTGTTAATGCTACATATTATATCTTTGATTTCCATTTAGTTATTTTCTGCTATTTTTTTTAATCATTGCTTTCCATGTACCTTGTCGTATTGATGTCCTTTTCTGCTTTGGCCTCAGGTTTGTGTCTTGTCACTAAAGCATAGCTCATTGAAGTTCAAGTTCTGGGTCATCAGGAATTAGCAAATATCCAAGGGCAAAAGCCCATTCCAAATCTTTTTAACCTCTTGGATTCTTTGTGATTGGTTCCTAGGTAGTCCTTTATTATTACAACAGCTCATGCAGCTGTTGTAAAAATAACACCTGCATAATTTAATTTTTTATTCACCTTTTTTAGGGGTGAATAAAACCGCTTCCTAGAAGAGGTTTTTCAGAAACCCCTCTGCCTTATAGTCCTTGAACGTTCTCCATGGCTCCCACTTTCTGAAAACAGTGTTAAAATTTCCTAGCACAATTTTCTAAGGAATATGACTTCAACCAGTCTTTCATGGTTTTTATTTCCTGCCGGGTCACTTTTCTTATGCAAGCTTCTTTTTAATTCTTCTAGACCTGTAGATCAATGTTATTTAGTGCTGATAACTTCCTAGTTTCCCAGTCCTTTGAACACGTAAGAACTCTGTTCTATAACATTACTAAAGGTTGGTACTGATATCTTTACAGCACTATTCAGTGTCTGATGAAGGAATGAATTTATGCACACTTTTCCTGCTGGATTTTGAGTTCATTGAGGCAAGAATTGTGCCTGACACAGAGTAGTCATTCACTCACTGTTTGTGGAATGAATGTGATTTTAAATCTCTCTCCTTACTTAACATGTATTTTCTTCCCAATCTCACCTTTGATGCTCTGGCTATAGAAGTAGTTATCAATAGAGTAACAAGACCCTATAGCCACTAGAATGTCTCTTTTCTGCAGATTCAAACACCTGTGGCCCAGCTCTTAAATGGTATTAACCAAATTACACCAAGCATTTTGGTTGTACCTTTGGGTTCCGGAGTCTAATTGCTTGTAATGAAACACTGGAGTCATAATTTGATGGTCTGTAGGTTTCTCAGCTGTTTCTCTCTATGAAAAAATATATAATGGGATATTTGGCACGTGACTGTCTATATTTTATATGCAACACATCAGTGTTGTGTAAATTTTGTGAACAACTTCTATTATCTTTGAAACCACAGAAGCAACAAACAGTTATAATTATAGTCTGAAGAAGCTATAGTGTTTCAAATATGCCTACAGTAGTGGGATTACAATGAGAATGTTCTGTTTGCCTGCAGCTTTCACTGTGCTCAGTGACATCACAATTATACAAAATTTTAACAGAAACTTCTGTCCTTAAACAGAAACAGCTTGTTTGAAAATCTAAGAGTTTTCTTTCTTCTGATTTCTTTGATTCTTCATTGAATAAAAGTGGGAGAAATGGTAAATATCGTGGCATAACTCCATTCTTTGTTACTTCCCGGCTGGTTTTTACTATCATGGGATAATAGGTATTCTACTTTGCTCCACATGGGGAATGAATGCACGTTATTTAAAACTTCTTTCTGTGCATCTGCTACTTGTCAACTCATGATCTTCTGATCCTTGATGATTTGACAACCCTGTGATTTGCTGTAATGGAATTACTGAAAAGTTATCAACAAAGACGTTGCAACGTAAGAATGCAAAGTAAGTCTTCAGATGTTTAGAGGGAAATGAACTTCAAAAGAGGAGTAGCGGCCACAAAGAAATACCTGAATCATACAATTTCTTTGGTGCGGCCCTGCATGTCTTTAATTTTTGTCAACTGGGAGAGAGGATGTTTACGTTGCCTTTCCTTTTCCTCGGCTTCGACTTATTTTTTCTGTAGCTTATTCATCAACACCTTGTATGGTACTGAATACATCGCAGACTGGGAAAGTTGAATCAAAGGAACACTCTACCTGGTATTAGAAAAGCTGCTTTCTAGTCTTGTCTTTTCCTGCCATTTTTGCCACTGACTGTGGCAGAAACATTGGATCAATCTTGCAAGTTTTCTGGGCCCTTACTTCTTTATCTGTAAAATTTAAGTGATAGGCCAGATCAGTGATCCTCAAAGTGTGGTCTTTGGACCAGTCACATTAGCATGATCTGGCAACTAGTTAAGCAAATTCTCGGGCCTCAACCCAGACCCACTGATTCAAAAGCTCAGGCGGTGCAACCCAGCAGTCTGTGTAATAAGTCCTGTAGCTGATTCTAATGCACCAATGGAGTGGATTGAAAACCACTGGGTTAGATAAACTTTAAAAAACTTCCAACCCTAAACTTCCATGTATCTCTATGAATTTAAGGGTAATTTGGGCCTAAATTGGATGTTAAGTAGGCATATTCTTCTGCTTGTAATTAAATTTAAAATTTGGATTCCAAACACAGATTTAGAAACATATGTAAGGAAAAAGAAAAAGAATGCTGAAAGTCTTCCCAAAAATCGTAATTACTCTAAAAATGTTTTTGAATATAAGCATTTGTAGAATTTGCCTCCATTTGACACTGCAAAATGAACTGGTATTTCTGTCCTACGTTTATCTTGATGAATATTTCCACTGAATGATCCCCACTGCTTAATGGCCGTGGTTTCAGAAAAATAATTTAAAATTATTCATATTTATTGTAATTCATTTCTTATATTTACAGAGAATAACAGTTAATAATCTGTTCTGCATAAGTGCACATATGGCTAAAATTTTTGTTATTGAATATTTGGGCCTTTGGTCTCCTATATAGGGAAACGTCCTTGTGTTTAACCACTTCTGTGCTTTATTAACATATGCTTTACCAACAGTCTGTCTGGCTCCATGTTTTATTAATGTAGAAGAGTTTTTGGTAGTGATTTTGATTTTCTAAGACTGGTGTAATTATATTAACCAAAGCTTTATGCTTTCCAAGGTTGCTGGAGGAAGGAGTTGGAGAACCTTTTATTCTTAGTCTAAATAAGTTAATAAATATAAACATGCAACCGAGAATATAGAAAATCACTTTTTAAATAAAAATACAGTATTATAGTAAACTTTGAAAGTAAAATGAGAACTGGGAAAAGGAGTGGGAGAATTATTTTTTATTTTGCATTGATGAACAAGATAGAATCTGAAGACCTATTCTCAGTAAGGAGTGGCCAGATTTCTGCTTTTCTTAAGAGAATCCACAGTTAAACTAAAGACTGGAAAATATGAGCCTATGTCATGTTTCAGGTAACTATTTTCATGACCTATTTCTAGAAGCATGGGAAAAATTAGCTAAAACATTAATTGCTTTTATTTTTTTTCTTTACAACTGGAAATAGTCAAAAGGGGCAAACTAAAAAGTTTCTGTTACAAAATCAAGTGAAGTGTAAAAGATGTTTTGCGAAGTTATTCACTCAACAAATATTTATTGAACACCTATGATGTTCTAGGCACTGTGATTGAAACTGGGGCTAGACCAATGGGTAAGTTATCTGTGCACCTTGCCCATTAGATGTTAGTATCTAGTGCGGGAGACCAACATTAAAAAACTGAATATGCAAATTATGATGAAAAATACAGTGTAGTGTGTTATGAAAAAGATATATAGACTGCAATCACAATACATAATGCAAACATAGACTAGTCTAGGGATCAGGAAAGACTTTGATATAAATTATAATGATGGTCACTCTGATTGCTATTTGGAGATTGGAAGCTTGGAGGCAAGAGTAATGTGAAAAACCAGTTAGAGGCCATTGTAGTAATCTAGGTACTGTTCCCTACCATCGTGGATCTTGTGTTGTGAGGTAAAGGTTGTACGTAAAGTACCAAGAATGAATAACAGAAACCTGCACAATTTTTGTCCTGGTTTTTTGTCACTGCATAACAAATCATCTCAAAATTTAGTGGCTAAAGACAAATTTATTACAACGTCTCATAATTCCACGAGTTGGTTGGACTCAGCTGGTGATTCTCACTTAGGGTTTCTCGTGTGATTGCAGTCATAGAGTAGCAGGTACTGGAGTCATCTGAATAATCAACCAAGATGGCCTTTTTTGCACACGTGTCTGATAGCTCAACATAACTCTGTGTGGCCATCCTTTCAGCAGGATAGGCTGAAACTCTGCATGATGGCTCAGGACACCAAAAGTCAGGAAATCAAAACTACCAGTCTCTTTAAAGAGCTCTTAACTTGGAACTGGCATAGCAGCATTTCCACTGTATTCAATTGGTCAAAACAGTCACAGTCCCAGATTCAAATCACAGTTCCAGATTCAAATCAATCAAAGAACACCTCCACATCTTGATGGAAGGTGTCGTGAGCAATGACAAGATGATCAAGATGACCCTGAATAATCTTTGCCTTTTGTTATTATGCCTCTGTAGTGTCCTCTTCCACACTGGATCAGACTGATCCTGTGTCACAATACTGTAGAAATGATGCTCTGTCACTTCCCAAGCTAGGTCATAGAAGTCACTGGGACTTCTACCTTGTTCTTTTGAGTCACTTCCTTTGGGGAGAGCTAGGCCTCGTGTTGAGTAGCCTTTTAGAGAGGCCTGTGAGGAGAGGAACAAGGCCTCTTATCAACAGCCAACACTAGCTTGCCAGCCATGTGAGTGAGCCACCTTGGAAATGGATCATCCAGTCTCAGTCAAGCCTTCAGATGACTGCAACCTGAGTCATTATTTAGAGTACAACCTCAGGAGAGACCTCAAGCTTGACTCACCCATCTAAGTTGCTCCTGAATCCTGACCCACAAACACCTGGTGATGTAATATTTATTATTGTTTGAAGCTGCTAAGTTTTGAGGTAATTTGTTATGTAGCAATAGATAAATAGTACAGAAGGCATTTTGGGAGATAACCTGAGGGCACTGTTTATGTTTGTTTCACTAGTGAATCTCACGCAGTAGAGTATCTGACTCATAGTTCAATAACATCATGATATTATAGTCACCGAATAGCCTTCTCATTGCATAGCTTTTTGGAATGGAGGTAGCACAAACCTACAGAGTGCCAGGAAGTGTGAAGCAGTGCAAGTGAGATTTCCAAGTGCAGGAGAAGTATGGTCTTCATGCAAAGAGAGACCACTCAGGAGAACGTAGATGGTCACCTTTTGGCAGGCAGCACAGGATTGTTGACAACTCTGACCAGTACTGTAGAAGTCAGAAACCAGAAGCTGCTTGAAAACTGTAAAGGTTATATCAAAGACTTCCTGTTTGTGCACATGCCCTTTTCCTCTATCATAGAAAGCGATTAAACTGGTCTGCAGAAAAACTGATTTACTCTTCAAAGAAACTATTGGTTGCTGCTCAGTGACTGTGGTCTGTTGGGCTGGCTACCCACGGATTCTGGGTTGATTTGTTCTTGTATCTTCTCAGTACTTTTATTCTTTCTTTGTATCAAAGGTAAAGCTAAGCTTTTTTTTTCTAAGTATTTTAAAGAAATACTGACTGAAAAATCAAAAAAGAGAAACAGTGTTAAATATGCATCCACAAAACAAACTCTTAAAACTTCAGAAGTAGTCCTATAAATAAAATCACTATCCCTGTGTTTTATAGTTCACAACAGTTTCCAGTATCTTTGAAACATTTTTGCTGTAATTCATAACATTTTATTCACTTCTTTTTTTTTGTGAGGAAGATTGGCCCTGAGCTAACATCTGTTGCCAATCTTCCCCTTTTTGCTTGAGGAAGATTGTCACTGAGCTAACATCTGTGCCAATCTTCCTCTATTTTTTTGTATGTGGCACCCTGCCACAGCACGGCTGCCAATGAGTAGTGAAGGTCCATGCCCTGGAATTGAACCCATGAACCCTGGGCTGCTGAATAGGAGTGCGTGAACTTAACTACTATGCCACTGGGCTGGCCCCTTATTCACGTTGTTTAAAAATTGATGTCATAACAGTTTTTAACATTGTGAAATTTCAGTTGTACATTATTATTTGTCAGTCAGCTTATATATGTACCCATTACCCCTTATGCCCACTCCCCAACCCCCTTTCCGTCTGGTAATTACTAATTTATTCTCTTTGTCCATGTATTTGTTTATCTTTCACATATGAGTGAAATCATATGGTGTTTTTCTTTCTCTGTCTGGTTTATCTCACTTAACATAATTCCCTCAAGCTCCATCCATGTTGTTGCAAATGGGACGATTTTGTCTTTTATTATGGCTGAGTAGTATTCCATTGTATACAGATATGCATCTTTATCCATTCATCAGTCGATGGGCACTTGGGTTGCTTCCACATGTTGGCTATTGTGAATAATGCTGCAATGAATATAAAGGTGCATAAGTTCTCTTTGAATTGTTTATTGCAAGTTCTTTAGATAAACATCCAGTAGTGGAATAGCTGGGTTGTATGCTATTTTGATTTTCAGTTTTTTGAGAAATCTCCATATTGTTTTCCATAGTGGCTGTACCAGTTTGCATTCCCACCAGCAGTGTATGAGCGTTCCCTTTTCTCTGCATCCTCTCCAACACTTGTTGCTTTTTGTCTTGGCAATTTTAGCCATTCTAACAGGCGTAAGGGATATCTCATTGTAGTTTTTGATTTGCCTTCCCTGATGACTAGTGATATTGAGCATCTTTTCTTTCTTTCTTTTTTTTTAAAAAGATTTTATTTTTCCTTTTTCTCCCCAAAGCCCCCAGTACATAGTTGTATATTTTAGTTGTGGGTCCTTCTAGTTGTAGCCTGTGGGATGGTGCCTCAGCATGGCCTGACAAGCAGTGCCATGTCCGTGCCCAGCATCTGAACAGGTGAAACTCTGGGCCGCTGCAGCGGAGTGCACGAACTTAATCACTCAGCCAGGGGGCCAGTCCCTTGAGCATCTTTTCATGTGCCTGTTGGCCATCCATATATCTTCTTTGGAAAAATGTCTGTCCATATCCTCTGCCAATTTTTTGATCAGGTTGTTTGTTTTGTTGTTGTTGAGTTGTATGAGTTCTTTATATATTTTGGAAATTAACCCCTTGTCAGATATATGATTTGCAAATATTTTCTTGTGGTTGGTGGGTTATCTTTTTGTTTTGTTCATGGTTTCCTTTGCCTTGCAGAAGCTCTTAAGTCTGATGAAGTCCCATTTGTTTATTTTTTCTTTTGTTTTCCTTGCCTGAGTAGATATGGTATTTGAAAAGATCCTTCTAAGACCAATGTCAAAGAATATCCTGCCTATATTTTCTTCTAGGAGTTTTATGGTTTCATGTCTTACTTTCAAGTCTTTAATCCATTTTGAGTTAATTCTTGTGTATGGTGAAAGATAATGGTCTACTTTCATTATTTTGCATGGGGCTGTCCAGTTTTCCCAACACCATTTATTGAAGAGACTTTCCTTTCTCCATTGTATGTTCTTTGCTCCTTTGTTGAAGATTAGCTGTCCGTATATGTGTGGTTTTATTTCTGGGTTTCCACTTCTGTTCCATTCATCTATGTGTCTGTTTTTGTACCAGTACCACGCTGTTTTCATTACTATAGCTTTGTAGTAAATTCTGAAGTCAGGAATTGTGAGCCTCCAGCTTTGTTCTTTTTTCTCAGGATTGCTTTAGCTATTCAGGGTCTTTTGTTGCCCCATATGAATTTTAGGATTCTTTGTTCTATTTCTGTGAAGAATGTCATTGGGATCCTGATTGGGATGGCATTGAATCTTAGATTGCTTTAGGTACTATGGAGATTTTAATTATGTTTATTCTTCCAGTCCATATGCATAGAATATCTTTCCATTTCTTTATGTTATCATCGTTTTTTTCAATAATGTCTTACAGTTTTCATTGTATAGGTCTTTGACCTCCTTGGCTAAATTTTTTCCTAGATATTTTATTCTTTTTGTTGTGATTGTAAATGGGATTGTATTCTTGATTTCTCTTTCTGTTAGTTCATTATTACAGTATAGAAATGCAACTGAGTTTCTAAGTTGATTTTGTAGCCTGCAATTTTGCTGTAGTTGTTGATTATTTCTAAAAGTTTTCCAATGGATTCTTTAGGGTTTTCTTTACATAAAATCATATCGTCTGCAAACAGTGAGAGTTTCACTTCCTCCTTACCAGTTTGGATACCTTTTATTTCTTTCTCTTGCTTAATTGCTCTGACTAAAGCTCCAGTACTATGGTGAATGAGAGTGGCGAGAGTGGGCACTCTCTTCTTGTTCCTGTTCTCAGAGGGATGGCTTTCAGTTTTTCCCTGTTGAGTATGATGTTGAGTTCGTCATATATGGCCTTTATTATGTTGACATACTTTCCTCTATACCAATTTTATTGATAATTTTTATCATAAATGGATGTTATCTTTGAAATTTTAAAGAAGATATCCAAGAGGAAGGTCCTTAACCATGTCTTATTGATACAATTTTGGCATAATGCTTCTATATGTCACTATTTTTCCAATATATAATTGTGGAATGAAAAATAATAATAAAAATTACCCAGTTGAAGTGGTTTTTAGTTGGAATGTTTTGGAAGAATGCTTTGTGATCAAAAGCAGTATTATAAGTAAAATATATAGATATAGCTCTATCACATGTATTATTTCTAAATGGGCTAAGTTTGAGAGAAAGATAAAGGCAGGGCTTGAGTAAGATTAGACAGGATAAGAGAGAATATTCCAAGAGGGAGAAATAATATATGAGGTGTTCGGAAAGGGGGACAGACAGAATGACACACATACAAAAGTCAGCAAGTAGAATTCTTTGACTGGAGTAATGAATGTGTGCTGAGCAATCCCCTCTTGGCCATGTGCCTTCTTGAGCCTCAACTTACCATGTCAAGTTCTCTCTTTACAATCAGAGTACATACATTCTCTAAAATGTTTCCCTGATTCCTGGAATGAGTCAATAAAAGCCTTCCACCCTCCCTCAAAATATGCTGCTTCCTTTCCCTAAGTAAAACCTCTTGTATTGATGTTGGGAGACAGACTCAGAAAAGGTAAGCGTGAACTGAAATAACTCCAAACAGAGTGAGCTGAAGCAAAACTCTCTGGGCACAGGGAAGTACACCTGGAAATGATATTGGTTTATCAGTGTGGTTGTGGTCAAAGGGAGAAAGGAAGATTTGAGGCCAGGAGGAAGTCACACAAATGGCACAAGTATTTCACACACGGTTTCTTTATTTTCAAATCAAAAGACTGCATTTCAACATTTTGAAGAATGCAAACCATGGCTGTTGCACATTGTTCTTGTTAGATGTATATTCAGTTCAGTATCTTCCAATAGGGACAGCTAAACAACAGAGTTACGTATGCATCTTTTTTAAGTTGTAAAAATACTGTACTCTCTTTGAAGAAAATTTGGAAATACAGAAAAGTACAGAGAAGAAAGAAGAAGAAGGAAAAACCACTACTCAGGAAAACCACACTATTTATTTGGTATATTTTCTTCTGCCAGCCTACCTCCTCCTTTTTTTTCTATGCATAATGCTTCTCTCTCTCTCTCTCACACACACACACACACACACACAATGTAATTTTGCATTCTTCTTTTAAAATTTAATTTTATAAGTATTTTTTTAATCAAATTTTTTTGGTAAACACCACAAGAAATGGCTACGCCATCTTTCATCATGTGTGAAAATATAGCCATTGGTTTCTTAACCATCCCTCTCTTTTTGGATATTTCGGTTGGTTTGATATTCACTGTTATAAATAATGTGATAGACTTCTTTGTGTATTAAGTTATTTCTGGATTTAGGAATTTCTTAAAGGGTAAATTTTTGGAAATTTGATTACTTCATCAAAGGACAGAAATAGCCATGTACGTTACTCTTTATGATTATAGGAATATTGGCTTGATTCTTTGATGAGGTATATTTCCTCACTACAATTAACAAATTCTAATCAAGATCCAAAATCATGTATAAGACATGGTGCATTTAGACTTAGGCTTCTCTCCAGACTTCAGAACTTGGTGTCACTACCATGATTGTTCTCCTGTGTCTTGAATACCATTGTGCATAGTTATAACCATTGAATTGTATGTAAATATACCCAGTTCTTCCCTGAATGATTTCTCATGCAGGAGAGGGGAGGGGGGAGAGTAAAAGAACTTTAAAAACATTACCCAAGATTGTCAATCAACATTCCTTGCCAAATAGCTTGAAAATATGAGAAGATATAGCAATACTTTAAGCGTAGAATCTGGTTTGTATTTTATTCACTGTTTTAAAAATACAAGCTTTTTGGAATATGCCCTTCTTACAAAGTTCTACTGAAATGACCCCTACATAGAACATTTAGACATAATATAAAAATCTTTATGAACAAAGAAATGTTACTGTAGTAATATTGCTTAGCTACTTTTCTCCTTTAGAAGCTTAAACAAAAGTTCATATTTTTATTCATTATAGTGTCTCAGACTGCTTGCTTTTCAATAACGTTTTATTACCATGTAAATATTTTTATATGTTGTTATGAGTGCGTCCTCCTATTAGTTTCAAATTCCATAGTGTCATAATCACACAAAAGGCTGAAGTACTGATTATGCCTCAGATAATGTAGTTGTTAATGATCAAGTTAATGTTAAAAGCCATTACTGTTCATTGACATAATTCTGAGAACATTATACTGTAGAAGTGCACCTTTTGTGTGGAAACAGAATGACAAAATTGAAATGTTAAAAGTTGACTGTCTGAATAATAGTCTGTGAAATCATTTAGACAAGACCATTGTTGCCTCTATTGTTCGAAGACTAGAGAGTGACAGGATGAGACAAAAAAGGAGAAACACCACAAGGGCTCCACTTGCAGGTTGGAAGGGAGATGGAAAGTAAAGAGGATCCGTATTTGTCTGTTTCCCTCTCTTCCTGGAGGGTCCTCGCCTAACAACAGAGCACCCTCCTCTGGCCACTTGCCAAAAGGGGATGCCTGCCTCATTTTTGACTGGCGGGAGTCGAGCCAGGCAGGGGTTTGTTGTAAGAGCCCTGCAAGTATTTTTCCAATACAATGTTGCCTGAGAGTGACCCAAACCGGTCACTCATGGCCTCCTCCATGCTGCCAACTCAAGGGTTTCCGTCATGAAGCATTTGAAAGCTGGAAAGAAACTTTAGAAAGGCAGTAAGACTACAGTCACCTTCCCACACGATCTGTCAGCTCACTTTGGTACTTTGCAATTTGGCGTCCTTTTTCTACAATATCTTTTGTCCATTTTTGATCCAGAGCATGGAGGGAAGTCATTAGAGTTTAGAGACACAGAAGATGGTATGTGTATGTGGTGGTGTGGGGGAGGATGTGTGTGGACCCCCATGCTTGTTGGTGAAACCAGTGGGACCTAGAACACAGGTGTAGTTCGCGGCTGGATCATCTAGTTTCTCTCTCGCATGGTCAAAGACCTAATTCCTTACCTTGGCTGACCATTTAATATTGCCCATATTTAGTCACAACAGCAACCAGGTCAGCAAATACGAATGGATTACAACTAATTCATCATTGTTATTAGAAAAATCCAAAGCTTATGATCTGCTTATAGTGGGTGAGTGATAGTTATCTTCATATCACATTAATGTTACTGTAAACCTTCTATGTTTTGGGTATCATTTTAAATGCTTTATGAGTATTATTGGGGGAAACTTTGCTAAAAGTAAATACATGTTGTAGAAATGCACACTGGCTTCAGCCTGTCAGAGAGGAAGAAATAATAATTGTATTATCACAAGGGATGAAAACTGATGTTCATAATGTGCTCCAGTTTTTTTTTTTTAAAGATTTTATTTTTTCCTTGTGCTCCAGTTTTAAAGAAAAAACCTAATTATAGGTGAAAAGCTGCTTAAGAAAGCAAAGAAATTTGTGATATATTTTTAAAATGTTTCTATAAAAATGGCTTATTTAAAAAATATTTTATTTGCATTGAATTTTTTAAAGTAAACTTTTTAAAGAATAGTTTTAGGTTTACAAAAAAATTGCAAAGATAGCATAGAAAATTCACATACCCAGTTTCCCCTATTATTAACATCTGACGCTAGTCTGGTGTATTTGTTATAGTTAATGAAACAATATTGATACATTATTGTTAATTGAAGTCCATGGTTTATTCAGATTTCCTCAGTTTTTTCCTAATATCTTTTTTCTCTGGATCTCATCCAGGGTACCACATTATATTTAGTCATTGTGTCTTCTTAAGCTCCTCTTGGCTGTTACGGTTTTTCAGATTTTCCTCTTGGCTGTTGTAGACTTTCTCAGACTTTCCTTGCTTTTAATGACCGTCACGATTTTAAGGAGTTTAAGGTATTTTTTGTAATGTCCCTCAATGGGGATTTGTTGGACAAAATGGGGTTATGGGGATAATTTGTAATATTACTGATAGGCTCCCAGTTTTCTGGCATATTTGTTTTGGGGAATAGCTCATAACCTGTAATTAACAAAGGAAATATTATTTATTTAGGGCTAGAGAGTGTTGAAAATTGGGCTGGTATATGAATATATCCCAACAAGTTCACAGGTATATTAAAGACAAAAATTTCAAAAGTCATTCTGAATATATTCATACTTTCCTTTACTCAACAGATGTTCAGGGAATATCCACTGTTCACCGGTCACTGATCTGAACATAAGGAATAAACATCTGAACTAGTGATAGAAAGTTAATTTCTCAAACTGCCATGGAAGGAGGGTTTCCATTAAAGCTCTGAAAAGAAAAGAATGCTAAAACTTCCTTCCAAAACCCATCACAGTGTCTATATGTCTTTATTTTTTCTCACGGTAGAGATGGAGATTGGCAATAAATATTTGTTAATACCCTTCTATAACCCAAAGTTAATTTTTCTTTAATAATAAATCCAATAGGCTCTAAAATTCTTGGTTACATGCACTCTTTTTTTGTGTGCCTCCTCTATCATTACTTACACAAGATTTCTTCATTTAAAACATTTATGCAAGATTACCTGCATCAAACTTTATACTCTTTATAAAAACTTTCTATTTTGAAATAATTTTAGACTTACAGAAAAGTTGTAAAAATAGAAGAGAGGGTTCACATAAAACTTTCACTCAACTTCCTTTAATGTTTACAACCTACACAACCACAGCACAATTATCAAAACCAGGAAATTAACATTGGTTTAGCACCTTTTTCTAAGCTTATAGCCCTTATTTAAATATCATCCATTTTTCTACTGTTGTCTTTTTTCTGTTCCATGTTCCAATCCAGGATCCTACGTTGTATTTAATTGTTGTGTCAGGATTTCTTCCAGTCTGACAATTTCTTAATCTGTTCTTGTGTTCTATGATGTTGACGTTTTTTGTAACATTTTGATGAACAGTTATTATATAGAAAGTCTCTCAATTTGGATTTGACTGATGTTTTGCAACGATGAAATGGAGGTTATACATTTTTTTGTAAGAATGCTACAGAAGTGATATTTTGTCCTCAGCCATCCTATTGGGGGTACTAAATGTTGATATGACTCATTATTGATGATGTTAACCTTGATGACTTGGTTAAGATGTATTTTTCTGGGTTTCTCTTCTGTACATTTACTATTTTCACATTGTAATTAATAATACTTTGAGACTCTGCAATTACATTTTTTAATTATTCTTTTTGAGTGTCCCTTTTCTTCATTATTTGAAGGGTGCCGATCAATATCATCCAAAATTGGTGCTATAATTAAGTAATTCCTTAAAAACAGACTGATATTTGAGATTTTTCTCCAACAGATATTGGTTTGTTGTTATTTAGTATGTCTATGAAAAATCAAACATTCTTAATTCAATCAAAAAATATAGGAAAAAAAATAGTTTGACAATGGGAACAAGAGGGTCCATAAATTGTACTTGGAATAAAGTAACAATAGAAAAGCAGCTTAAGCCAGAGTACCATGGAGCCATTTTGTAGCTGGGCATGTGCCTAACACATGCCAATACAGGCACCTATCATTCCAGCAAATTTACATTCACCACCATTTAAGTCTTTGATTTTTCAGAAATGGACTTTTAGTCAGCTTTGTGCTATAGAATATCCTAATTCTGCCCCAAGAATTTTATTCTAATACTATTGGGAAGAGTTACTTTAAAATCAGGCCCATTTACTACTAGTGAATTAGGATGCATTAACAGTAACTGCATGGGATCCTAATTAGAACAGGACAAAATGCTTTGGAAAAAAATAGGTCTAAATCTTTCTTTTGTTATGCAATTATATTATTTTCAAAGTTAATATTTTTATAATAGGCCTCTCTTTGAATTCTCCACGTCCTTTTATTCAATACTCGGGATATCTGCTTTAACCATGTCCTTCACTGCTACGTCATCCACTTTTCTAACAGAGTTGACTTGGGGCAACCCAGTTTTTGCTTCAGCCCATCCCTCACCCCCAGAAACTTCTAATCTTTTAGCCCCACGTATTGTCTTTATTGATCATAATTAACTTTATTTTTTGAAATTGTTTTTATTTTTTCTTTATTTATATTCTGATGTTACCCCTAAATTATTTATGAATGTATTTATATTCTGTTGTTACACTCAAATTACCTCCAAACACCCATTCAGTTTATTCCTTCATTTTCTTCGCTCTGTGTTAATGTAAAACATGGGCTAGGCTAGGTAGGAAATGCAAAGCAAGGAAGTCAGATTCCTGTTTTCAAAAAACTTATCCCATGAGAGAACATTTCCCAGGTAGCACCTTCTCTGAATCTGAACTGGTTTTGAATGAGATCTCAGATTTTTGGGAAGCATGTTATGTGTCTGAGAATACATAAAATATACCCCAAGACAATAAAAAAAATGCGTTCTAGTGAAAAAGATATTAGCAGGTTCTTTTTGCCGTTGTTCATTTTGCTAGACTCTAAAGGTCTGTGTGAGTGAGGAAACAGAGAGGGAGGATACAGAGAATGAGAGAGGGAAGGAGGTCTCAAGGGAGAGAGTGAAGGAGGGTGTGGAGCTGTAGTATTGTCTGGAAGGAAACCCAAGTTGTTCAGTAGCAAAGGGAATTTGAGAAGTAATGAAGAGTTCTGTGGAGAAACAAAGGAGAAACAAATGAAATTCACTTGTTCCCTTTTACGAGGTGGAAAGAAATAGCCTCAACTTGTGTGTGTGGTGCTTCTGAACCCTGGTTCACCCACCACTAATTCGGAGGCTGTGGGGAATCCAGAGGCAGTTGTTGCTCTCGTAGAGCTACATTAGGAACTGATCCAGCCCCTACAAACGTATCAGGAGGCTGCATTGGCATTCAAACAGATCCACTCCTAATGTAACATAAGGGGAAAGCTTAATGCCTTTGCTCTGCCATTTGAATTTTTTGTTTGAAAGAGTATACAGATTATTTATAGTCCACCAAATAAACCTGAGGGTCTTTTAATAAACTCATAGATTATGTTGCTCAAAGGAGTTTATTGAAATAATATCTGAATTCGCCCGTGACAATGACATTCCATAAGAGTTTATGACTCTATCCCGTGTGGAATAGGATTTCCCACCTTACCCCAGGGTATCTGCGTATCATTTCAACATTCAAAAGGAAGATGAAAGACTGACTTAGGTCACTGTACCAGCTTCCCTCATAATATTTTTTCTCGAAAACAAAAACACAGAGCCAACCAGGTATCGGATAAGTGATAAAAAACTGGGAAGCACCCAATGATCTACCTTCTCCAGCAGGTCAGTTTAAGTCCTTTGTTTAACATTTTTTGGGAAAAATGTGAGTTTTTATGGTTAGCATATTAGGGGTTTAGGGAGTTTGGCTTGGATCTGATCCAAGAAAGAGCAACAAGGATGTAAAACTCCATGTCATCATAGCCAGAAGCTTTGATTCCAGCTACAATGAGTTATTCTCTGATGCATCTGAAGAGCTTACAGTTGTCTGAAAGTATGGGATTATCATTCACACCACTCACACCACCACCGTAGTTCACCCCCGCAGACCCTCAGGGGACTGTTTCCCTCTCTTTCAGAATGATGGTTGTTTCCCTTTTCATAAAATTAAACCACTCCATTACATTGCATTGCTTGAAGTCCAGAATTTTAAAAAGCTCCCTAATTTTTTTGTCCATTTTACCTTTATATTTTCCCCCATCAGTACTTTGGCCCCAAATTCTCCTCTTCCCTATCAGAGGGCCTTCTTTGCCCCAGCTGTCTCTTCAAATCTCACGTCTCACTTGAAATTTCATTTAAAATCTCTAGCCTCTCTTTGTATTCCTTACTCATTTTTCCCTTGACTCCCATTTATTTAACTTCCTAGTGACATTTTCTAACTCCATAAAGCCTTCTGAGGTAACAATTTTTATGAAACACACATGATTCTATTGTATTATTTTTTTTTCCAAAAGAGAACATAGCCAGAAAAGAACAATGAAGAATTGTTTTCTTCCAAATAGGACAAATTAAATAACAAAATCAGAGAAATCTTAGAGTGAGAAGGAATTTTAAAAAATCATCTTGTCAAAGTCCCTCATTTTATACTGAGGAAACTGAGTTCCAGTAAGGTGGAGCTATTTTTCCAAAGTGACATGGCTTGTGCAGACGAGGATGGGGTTGGATTCTCTTTTCTTCTATTCCAGTTTTCTTTCTCTTCCACCATATTGCCCTTCTTAGATGTTTGCTTTGAGCCAGAAGTGATGTGATTATAGTAGCTCACTGGAGGGAAGATTTCCAGAGTGGTTTCATTCATTCAGTAAATATTACTGAGGACCCACTAAGACCATTATTTAGGCACCAGGGATACACAACGAATAGCTCCAAGTCCCTCTTGCATGGACTTTCCTTTTAAGTGAAGGAGATCAGTGATAAATAAACAACAGAACTTTAATGCCAGGTAGAGATATGAGTTGCAAAGAAAAAGAAAGCAACACAGGAGAATAGAAAGGGAACAAAGGAATGTGTGTAGGTTTAGGATAGAATGGCCAGGGTGGACCTCTGTGAGGAGGCGACATGTGAGCAGAGGTCTGAATGAAGTAAAGCCATGATCTACGAGATCATACAGGAAAGAACATTCTAGGCAAAGTGAAGAGAAAGTGCAAAGGACCTGGAGCCCAAAAGGCCAATGAGATCTTTATTTTGAGAATACAGGCATAGCTTTCAGATTAAATTGTGGGGTTTTTAGTACGTATCAATTGACTAAAATGAAGAACATTTGAATTTTAACAGACATTTTTTAGGACTGAATTTTACCAGATTCACTAGCTGTCATCTCACTGGTTTTTTGACTCTGTTTAATTGTAGGAACCCAGAAAATGGGGCATATCTTTCCTGCTGCAAAGACGCATAACTAAACAGAACCATCCCTATATCTAGGTTTAGCTTTTAGTTGAGTGGCTCTGTCTAGGAGACAGATTGTATAACTGGCAGACTCAACTGCTTCTTGGGAGTTGAATGCTGGCTTTCCACATTGTAACCCAAAGGGACTGCCACAGGAGACTTTATGAAGCTAGCAAACTGTCTCATAGAAAGAGACTCAGCACTCAGGC